>NC_134357.1:522720322-523020322 GCF_048569485.1 Anomaloglossus baeobatrachus
CATCACTGTGAGTACAATCAGCGTTAGCAGATAAGGTGTGCACAAAAAAAAGTGAAAAAAACTATGCCCCCCTCCGAAGTGCTCTGTTTATGGCTGGCTGCATGTAGGCGAAGAGCCAAACTGCCCAATCAGTGACTTTCAATGGGGATCCAGGTCAAGTTCAGGTCCAGAACTGAACTTTTATCTAAGGTCTGGCTGAACCGGCCGAAATCAAACTTCATGTCATCTCTATACAGCACTAAATAGCTGTGCATTAGCACCACATACTATAGTGCAAAACTAAATACCTCTGTAAGACCACTAAATACTATAGTGCAGCACTAAATTACCGTATTTTCCGGAGTATAAGACGACTGGGTGTATAAGTCAACCCCCCAACTTTTCCAGTTAAAATATAAAGTTTGGGATATATCGTGTATATACTCAAGTGTAAGCCGACCCTAGTAATATCCTCATTGTTTAATAATGTCCTTGTATTAATGTCCCCATTGTTTAGTAATGTCCCCTGCAGTAATGTCCCCATTGTTTAGTAATGTCCTCTGCAGTAATGTTCCCCATTGTTTAGTAATGTCCCCTGCAGTAATGTCCCCATTGTTTAATAATGTCCTCCTGCTGGTTCCCTTCTGTCCCCTATCATGCCGTTATTTACACACAAAAAAAGATATTCTCACCTGTCCTCTATTTTCATGGTGCCTCCAGCTACTTCTTGCAGTCCGCAGGCACACAGACCCCTCTGTGATAGCCTGAACGGAGCAGGCCGCTGCAGGCATGGCACTGCAGGATGTAATCATGGCTTTACTGCAGTTGAATGTTTATGGCGCTGTAATGGCGCAGCAAAAAAAACCAGCTGGAGGCACCGCGGTAACGGAGGACAGGTGAGGATCTTTTATTGTGTGTAAAGCCATGACGACACCGTGCACCGCCATTTAAGACGACACCCGGTGTATAAGACGACCCCCCCGACTTTTGAGAAAATTTTCAGGAGTTAAAAGTCGTCTTATAAGCTGGAAAATACGGTACTCTCCAGAACAGCCAAATACTATACCTGTGCACAAAATATCTTTACAGTCAGGGCCAGAAATATTTGGACAGTGACACAAGTTTTGTTATTTTAGCTGTTTACAAAAACATGTTCAGAAATACAGTTATATATATAATATGGGCTGAAAGTGCACACTCCCAGCTGCAATATGTGAGTTTTCACATCCAAATCGGAGAAAGGGTTTAGGAATCATAGCTCTGTAATGCATAGCCTCCTCTTTTTCAAGGGACCAAAAGTAATTGGACAAGCGACTCTAAGGGCTGCAATTAACTCTGAAGGCGTCTCCCTCGTTAACCTGTAATCAATGAAGTAGTTAAAAGGTCTGGGGTTGATTACAGGTGTGTGGTTTTGCATTTGGAAGCTGTTGCTCTGACCAGACAACATGCGGTCTAAGGAACTCTCAATTGAGGTGAAGCAGAACATCCTGAGGCCGAAAAAAAAAGAAAAAATCCATTAGAGAGATAGCAGACATGCTTGGAGTAGCAAAATCAACAGTCGGGTACATTCTGAGAAAAAAGGAATTGACTGGTGAGCTTGGAAACTCAAAAAGGCCTGGGCGTCCATGGATGACAAACAGTGGTGGATGATCGCCGTATACTTTCTTTGGTGAAGAAGAACCCATTCACAACATCAACTGAAGTCCAGAACACTCTCAGTGAAGTAGGTGTATCTGTCTCTAAGTCAACAGTAAAGAGAAGACTCCATGAAAGTAAATACAAAGGGTTCACATCTAGATGCAAACCATTCATCAATTCCAAAAATAGACAGGCCAGAGTTAAATTTGCTGAAAAACACCTCATGAAGCCAGCTCAGTTCTGGAAAAGTATTCTATGGGACAGATGAGACAAAGATCAACCTGTACCAGAATGATGGGAAGAAAAAAGTTTGGAGAAGAAAGGGAACGGCACATGATCCCAAGGCACACCACATCCTCTGTAAAACATGGTGGAGGCAACGTGATGGCATGGGCATGCATGGCTTTCAATGGCACTGGGTCACTTGTGTTTATTGATGACATAACAGCAGACAAGAGTAGCCGGATGAATTCTGAAGTGTACCGGGATATACTTTCAGCCCAGATTCAGCCAAATGCCGCAAAGTTGATCGGACGGCGCTTCATAGTACAGATGGACAATGACCCCAAGCATACAGCCAAAGCTACCCAGGAGGTCATGAGTGCAAAAAAGTGGAACATTCTGCAATGGCCAAGTCAATCACCAGATCTTAACCCAATGAGCATGCATTTCACTTGCTCAAATCCAGACTTAAGACTGAAAGACCCACAAACAAGCAAGACCTGAAGGCTGCGGCTGTAAAGGCTCTGGCAAAGCATTAAGAAGGAGGAAACCCAGCGTTTGGTGATGGATGTCCATGGGTTCCAGACTTAAGGCAGTGATTGCCTCCAAAGGATTCGCAACAAAATATTGAAAATAAAAATATTTTGTTTGGGGTTTGGTTTATTTGTCCAATTACTTTTGACCTCCTAAAATGTGGAGTGTTTGTAAAGAAATGTGTACAATTCCTACAATTTCTATCAGATATTTTTGTTCAAACCTTCAAATTAAACGTTACAATCTGCACTTGAATTCTGTTGTAGAGGGTTTCATTTCAAATCCAATGTGGTGGCATGCAGAGCCCAAGTCACGAAAATTGTGTCACTGTCCAAATATTTCTGGACCTAACTGTATAGTAGTATAATACAAATACCAGTGGACTACATTAAATTATTTCCCCAGCAGTTACAATCGAATACAACAGCGCAGCACTAAATAATTGAGCAATCAATCCAATCTTCAATAAAACCCTAACAGCTATATTTTTTCCTCGTTTCCACCCCACATAGAAAGGTGAGAACTTGAGGAGGGGGATCTAAGGCTATCTGTCATCTTCTGAAGGATGCCGGACATTTGAACATGTGACTATTATATCAGTACAGGACTTTAAAGGGAGGCTGTCACCCCTAAAATAAATTTTAAATGGGGCTATAGAGTGCTGTAGGGGGCCTAGCCCCAATAAAAATCACATTAGAACTGTACCTGTTACTGGTTCAGTGACTGAGAAACTAACTTTTAATTCATCTGAAAATGAGGAGGCTTTGGTGCACCCTTAGTGTGACCAAGAGTTTGGTATACAGTTATACCTCCTCATTTGCTAGTTCTTGGCCTTTCCCCGCTTCTGGTTGAAAACCACTCCCAGCACCAGAGAATTCTGAAATCACCCTCTTCACGCTGTGAGGATTCACAAGTCTGCAGACTTGTGCCCCATGCCTTGCCAACCCCTTTTAAGGACCTATGGTTTTTGATTTGGAGTTCCTTATTGTACCTCACCAGCTGATGAGCTGCTACACACCATTTGAGGAAAGCTGATCTACAACAGTTACGTTCCATTCATATTTGCATAACTCAGGCTAGTTTGTGTGAAGATCGGATGGTCTTACATCAACTTCTCTTCTCTCCATTCAGGTCCCTACAATATCGGATCCTCTCAATAGAGATCTTCTATATAAGAGGATTTTCCTGATTGACCCATCAAGGATGGAAAGGGACAGGGACAAGATGGCGGAGAGGATATTACACCTCACCCTAGAGATCCTCTTCCGGCTTACTGGAGAGGTGAGAGATTCTGATGACATCACATTACATCATTGTTATCTATGGGAATAACAGATGGACAGAACTGGAGAGGTGAGGACTCTGGAAATGTCTGTAGTGAGGTTTATTAATGTGTCTCTCCATAACCAGGATTACACAGTAGTGAAGAAGACCTCTAGTGAGCGCTGTCAGGCCCCTGTGTCTGAGGAATGGGGAAGACCTCTGAGCCCAATCACAGGGCCTCCACTTCAGCTCCTAACACACGAGGACATCAATGACCAGAAGATCCTAGAACTCACCTACAAGATGATTGAGCTGCTGACTGGAGAGGTGACACTGCTGGGAATACTGGGACATTATACAGTAACGCTATGAAGGGATCGGGGGATGACGGTATCATTGTATATGTCAGGTTCCTATAAGGAGTCAGGATGTCACCATCCATTTCTCCATGGAGGAGTGGAAATTTATAGAAGAGCACAAGGATCTATACAAGGACGTCTTGATGAAGGTTCTCCAGCCCCTCACATCACCAGGTAATAGACAGAACTAAATACTCACTTGTAGTAAAGCGAGGTTTTTGAAATGCCAATTTTATTTAATATTTTCTTACTTGCAAACACACATATGTTCCAGCAATTAGAGAATTTTCTGGAAAAACTATGTATATAGATTTAAAAGGGGGTTAACATTATGTTTTGTATGATTCCATATTTTAAGACAGTAAGTGGCATTGTGCATGTAGTATATATTGAGGTACGCTCCTCATGGACCGACATTTTGTTCCGACCCAGTCCAATGTTGGATTGTATCCAAAAAAAATTCCATTCACATTCAAAATGGATATGTAGGTGACAGGTGAGTAATAACTAAATGCAGAGAAGTCACAAATTCCACTAATAATTTAATTAATATAAAGCTTTGGCACAACAACTATTTAATATTGCTACAACTCCACACCCCATCATCAATCAACAACATACCCATTTACTAATAGACTAATCAAGTTCAGTAACCTGATCCAGAAGATGAGAAAATATATTCTAGAAAAAAAAAAAGTTAAAGAAGTTGTCCAGTTACCAAAACCGATTTTTTTTTTCTGATAAATCTTGCTAATATGTGCCCCTCAACACATCTATTATGTTTTTTCAGCAAAATGACCTTTTATTGTGCACTAGCAGCACATGCTCATTGCTGGCTCCAGCTCTGATGGGGTTAATCTCTCCTCTGACTTCCTGTGTTCAGTTCCTACAAGTCCCAGAACTCTTTGTGGCTCTAGGGCGGTGTCTAGCTTATCTAACACACCCATTGTGTCTAATACACCCACTCTGCTCCCACCCAAACCCTCCTCCCTGCCTCTTCCCTGTGGATGCACTGAGATCAATCATACAGACAGCAGCAGCTCTACACAGCCAGGGGAAGAAAGTGTGTGTGTGCGTATATACAGTGTGTGTGTGTGTATATACAGTGTGTGTGCGTATATACAGTGTGTGTGTGTATATATACAGTGTGTGTGTGAGTGTGTATGTGTGTGTCTATGTCATACTCACCTGTCTGCAGGGTCCCGGTGCCATGCCTGCTTCCAGCCCCTGTCTCGGTCCCGCCGCTCTGGCTGTGTGCAGTCTCCCCGGGGCACGTACGAAGCTTGCAGGACCTGGCGGTGGATCACCTGATGCAGTCACCTGACGCATCAGCTGATCTATTCTCGCGGTGTCACCGGCTTCTTCGCGCTCGGCCGGCTATCAGCTGATCCTGCCGTCAGGGGACTTCATCAGCTGATTACCGGCAGCTCCTGCAGTGATGGGCCAGGATCAGACTCCGCTGCAGGAGCTGCCGGTAATCAGCACAGACGTGAGTATTTTTTTTTTTTTTGCACTGATGCTTCAGCTGATTGTATAAAAGCCGATTATACAATCAGCTGATGTGTGATGTGATTCACGTAGTTTATCCTGACACATCATCTGATCGCTTTGCCTTCCAGCAAACCGATCAGATGATATTGGATCCGGATTGGACGGCGCGGGACCCTGACCCAGGATTACTGCGGAGGGGGGTTTATTTCAATAAAGATGGAGTCACTAATTGTGTTGTGTTTTATTTCTAATAAAAATATTTTTCTGTGTGTTGTTTTTTTTTTTATCATTACTAGAAATTCATGGTGGCCATGTCTAATATTGGCGTGACAGCATGAATTTCGGGCTTAGGGCTAGCTGATAATATACAGCTAGCCCTAACTCCATTATTACCTAGCTAGCCACCCGGCATCAGGGCAGCTGGAAGAGTTGGATACAGCTCCAGAAGATGGCGCTTCTATGAAAGCGCCATTTTCTGGGGTGGCTGCGGACTGCAATTCGCAGTGGGGGTGCCCAGAAAGCTTGGGCACTCTTCACTGTGGATTCCAATCCCCAGCTGCCTAGTTGTACCCGGCTGGACACCAAAATTAGGCGAAGCTGATGTCATTTTTTTTTTTTAAATTATTTCATGAAATTCATGAAATAATTAAAAAAAAAGGGCTTCTCTATATTTTTGGTTCCCAGCCGGGTACAAATAGGCAGCTGGGGGTTGGGGGCAGCCCGTACCTGCCTGCTGTACCCGGCTAGCATACAAAAATATGGCGAAGCCCATGTCATTTTTTTTTTTCTTTTTGGGTAAAAAACTGCATACAGTCCTGGATGCAGGATGCTGAGCCTTGTAGTTCTGCAGCTGCTGTCTGCTCTCCTGCATACAATGAACATTTTGAATAAGGAAATGACATCAGAACTTTTTTTTTTTTTCATCAACAATCTTTAATGGCATTGTGCACTGATTAAAAACACAGTGAGCAAAAACGCAGCAAAAAAGGCACGCGGCGCGGCAAAAACGTGACATGCAGCACCGCAGGTGACAGAGCAGAGCAAGTTGGTGACATGCTCTGCTCTGCCATATAGTGTGCTGCATGTCACTGTATCCACTCTGGGACTTGTTGTGCAGGTGACCGGATGATACATGTCACTAACTGCCCCACTCTGTGATTTCTGCTGCATAGTACCAACTGTATACACTCTCACCTGCACAACAAGTCCCATAGTGGAGACAGTTAGTGACATGTAGCATCCGGTCACCTGCACAAGTTCCAGAGTGGAGAAAGATAGTGACATGCAGCACACTATGTGTCAGAGCAGAGCATGTCACTGTCTCCACTCCGCTGACCTCACAGCCCGTACACGCTGCGATGGATGCAGGGGGACACAGAACAAGTAATCGGCTGACACTGGAGTCATCTGATTACTTGGGATGAATGAGAAGTAAAATGCTCTGGTGCTCGATGGGCGAAGCCCATGCCGATTTGTTTTTAAAAAAAATTCATTAAAAATAAAAAAACAAAAAAATCACATTGTTTGTGGGCTCCCGCTGCATTTTCTATTGCTAAGGGTAACCAAAGCAGCTACTGGCTGCTAGCCCCCGCTGCTTGGTGTTACTTTCACTGGCAATAGAAATGCAGGGAAGCATTTTTTTTTTATAAAGGTTTTTCCCTGAAAACGTTTTTAAGAAAATGACGTGGGCTTCGCCATATTTTTGTATGCTAGCCAGGTACAGCAGGCAGTTACGGGCTGCCCCCAACCCCCAGCTGCCTAGTTGTACCCGGCTGGGAACCAAAAATATAGAGAAGCCCTTTTTTTTAATTATTTCATGAATTTCATGAAATAATTTAAAAAAAAATGACGTGAGCTTCGCCTAATTTTAGTGTCCAGCCGGGTACAACTAGGCAGCTGGGGATTGGAATCCACAGTGAAGGGTGCCCAAGCTTTCATAGAAGCGCCATCTTCAGGCGCTGTATCCAACTCTTCCAGTGGCCCTGGTGGCAGGTGGCACGCTGGGTAATAAGGGGTTAATACCAGCTATGTTTTACCAGCTGGTATAAAGCCTGAGATTCTTAATGTCAGGCCAAGTTTAACCTGGCCATTAAGAATCTCCAACAAAGGATTTAAAAAAAAAAAAAGACATCACACAGAGAAAAATACTTTATTAGAAATAAATACACAGACACAGTAGGGACTCCATGTTTATTACTCCCTCTCACCCCTCCACGATGGAGAGATTTCTGTACTGACCATGCCAGGAGAGAGCGAGGAAAAGAGAGCGAGCAGGGGGGAGAAGAGAGAGCGAGCGAGGGGGGGAGAAGAGCGAGCGAGGGGGGGAGAAGAGAGAGCGAGGGGGGGAGAAGAGAGAGCGAGGGGGGGAGAAGAGAGAGCGAGGGGGGGAGAAGAGAGAGCGAGGGGGGAGAAGAGAGAGCGAGGGGGGGGCAGAAGAGAGAGAGGGGGGCAGAAGAGAGAGAGGGGGGGAGAAAGAGCGAGAGGCGGGGAGAAAGAGCGAGAGGCGGGGAGAAAGAGAGAGAGGGGGGGAGAAAGAGAGAGAGGGGGGGACAAAAAGAGAGAGAGGGGGGGGAGAAAGAGAGAGAGGGGGGGAGAAAGAGCGAGAGGCGGGGAGAAAGAGAGAGAGGGGGGGAGAAAGAGCGAGAGGGGGGGAGAAAGAGAGAGGGGGGGGAGAAAAAGAGAGAGGGGGGGGAAAAGAGAGAGAGGGGGGGACAAAAAGAGAGAGAGGGGGGGAGAAAGAGAGAGAGGGGGGGAGAAAGAGCGAGAGGGGGGGAGAAAGAGAGAGGGGGGGGAGAAAAAGAGAGAGGGGGGGGAAAAGAGCGAGAGGGGGGGAGAAAAAGAGAGAGGGGGGGAAAAGAGAGAGAGGGGGGGAGAAAGAGAGAGAGGGGGGGAGAAAGAGAGAGGGGGGGGAAAAGAGAGAGAGGGGGGGGAAAAGAGAGAGAGGGGGGGAAAAGAGAGAGAGGGGGGGAGAAAGAGAGAGAGGGGGGGAGAAAGAGAGAGAGAGGGGGGGAGAAAGAGAGAGAGGGGGGAGAAGAGAGCGAGGGGGGAGAAGAGAGCGAGGGGGGGAGAAGAGAGAGAGAGGGGGGAGAAAAGAGAGAGGGGGGGGGAGAGAGAGGGGGGGAGAAGAGAGTTGGGAAAGAAGAGGGGGGGGGCAGAGGTGCTCTGTCACCAACTGTCTCCACTCTGTGACTTGTGGTGCAGGTGACAGAGTGCAGACAGTTGGTCCCATGCAGCAGGACAGATGGCAGAGCACAGCGGTGACATGCCTGTCAGTGTCTTGCTGCTTGGAGGAGCACACGATCACACTGCCCGACACCGGCCGCTCTCCTGACATCGCAGACAGTGTGATCACATACTTACGTGCAGGGGGGGATTCAGCTGAAGAACCCCCCCCTGTACTGCACACTGGCGCCCCGTTCCTCTCCATCTGCAGGACGCTTCCGGCTCCACACTGACTTCCTCCGGATCCTCCCCTCGATGCTGAGCTGTGACGTGCGGTAGTCACCGCCCACAGCCCTGTCACTCAATCTGAGTGGCGCCGGCATCCTGTGACGTACCCGTCTTGTTTGAGAGCCCGGAAATGCCGGGATGTCAGAGGATGCCGGCGGCCACAGCTCCAGGGGGTCATGTGACAGGCACTGAGCGTGCAGCATAGCGCCGCTCAGTGCCAGAAATGGAAATACAAGCCAATGGAGAAGACGCCTAGAAAGGTAAGTATAACTCCTACAGAAAATAAAAAAAATGGGTGAACCACCCCTTTAACATGTTCACATTTCTGAGGCCCAGATCTAAATCTGCTGCTGCAGATGCCATATTCCCCTACACTCACCGACACAGAAGAGAAAAAATAGAGGAGAAAATAACAATAAAACAGTCTAGTGGGTTATTGTGTTATCCATTAGTTCATGATCTGGGGTAGACTAGATTGTGACCTGTTTTACCACCATTATTGTAAGGATATTATGCACATTAGAATAATTTCGAAATAGAAAAAGGAAAAAGGGATGGCACTTCCAATCGTAGATAAAAAAAAAATCTTCAGGTTTATTAGATATCCATAGCTTTAAAAACCACAAACTGGCAAAAGCATCATCACTCTGACGCGTTTCTGGCACACTATGCGCCCTTACTCATTAGTACAGTTAGCGATAATTTTGCTTTTTCCTTTTTTCATTTCATACCTTACAGTTATAGCTGCCAAATTAATTGATTTAGTTTGAATGAACCAACTATTTCCAGATAGGATATGTTGAAAAGAAATGAATAACTGGGCATATAAATTTTAATTTGCTTCCTTTTTGTTGTTATTCTTATTGGAGATTGAGTAATACTGGAGGTGTGTGGTAGCATCTTCTTCCCTTATCTCCATGGTTAAACCAAGCATGTATGGGGAGAGGTCAGTAGAGCCTAAAAGTTCTCGAAAGTGAATGACTACTTTAGTCAGTTAATTGAATACTGCTAAATGCCTTGAAATTTGTAGGGAAAGTTTTATATAGAGATGTTCTAAAATATTCATATCATATTATGGTCATATTATTTTGAAATGATAAAGAAAACGTCAGTTTTAATTTTGGTAGGGGATTCTTTCAATGGTTCGGAGATATGTAATGTATTCTAATTTTATAGCCGATGATGGTGTGGTCACACAAGAAACAAGTGAAGAGAACATCATTGCTCCAGATATACCCTTAGCATTTCGAAAGAAAGATCTATCATCTGAATATTTTCAACAAGTTCAATCTTTTGATTCATCACAGACTGGTAGGAAAAAGAACAGAAGAAATATTCAACATCAAAGAAATTACAAGGTGAAGAAGTCCTATTCATGTTCAGAATGTGGGAAATGTTATACTCGGAAATCAAATCTTACTTATCATCAAAATACTCACACAGGGGAGAAACCGTTTTTATGTTCTAAATGCAGGAGATGTTTTAAAAAGAAATCACATCTTGTTGAACATATGAGACATCACACATGTCAGAATACATTTTCATGTTCAGAATGTGACAAGTGTTTTAACCAAAAATCAAGTCTTGAAAAACATCAGAGAATTCACACAGGGGAGAAGCCATATTCCTGTTCTGAATGTGGAAAAAGTTATAATGCTCAATCTTACTTGGTTGCACATCAGAGAATTCACACAGGTGAAAAGCCATTTTTGTGTTCTGAATGTGGGAAATGTTTCAACCAGAAATCAAATCTTGCTACACATCAGAGAATTCACATAGGGGAGAAGCCATATTCATGTTCTGAATGTCAGAAATGTTACATTCGGAAATCAGAACTTATCATCCATCAGAAACTTCACACAGAGGAGAAGCCATTTTTATGTTCAGAATGTGGGAAAGGTTTTCAGCAGAAATCACATCTTCTTACACACAGTAGAATTCACACAGGGGAGAAGCCATATTCATGTTCCGAATGTGGAAAATATTTTATGGATAAATCAAATCTTACTAGACATCAGAAACGTCACACAGGCAAGAAGCCATATTCATGTTCTGAATGTGGAAAAAGTTTTAATGCTCAATATTGCTTGACTGAACATCAGAGAATTCACACAGGGGAGAAGCCATTTTTATGTTCAGAATGTGGGAAAGGTTTTCATCAGAAATCAAATCTTGTCACACATCGTAGAATTCACACAGGGGAGAAGCCATATTCATGTTCTGAATGTGGAAAATATTTTATTGATAAATCAAATCTTACTAGACATCAAAAAAATCATACAGGCACGAAGCAATATTTATGTTCTGAATGTGGAAAAAGTTTTCATGCTCAATTACACCTTGTTGCACATCAGAGAATTCACACAGGGGAAAAGCCATTTTTATGTTCAGAATGTGGGAAATGTTTTAACCAGAAATCAAATTTTGTTAGACATCAGAGAAGTCACAAAGTGGAGAAGGCTTATTGATATTCTGAATAGAAAAAATTATAATGCTAAAATCGATTATCATGCTAAAATACATTTAAGTATAAATGTACTGTAAATCTCAGTATACAATAGAGAAATCAAACAAGGAGAAGTCTTGTTTTATTAAAAAAAAAAATGCTTAAATCGGGAATTTGTTTTGTTGACCTCTAACCACTCACACATGGACAATGCCATGTTTATGCCCTAAATGTGGGAAATGTTTTGCGTTGTTGACATTTGACTTTTTGTATATAGTGGACGTGCACACTAGTTGTATGAAACAACCTGGAGCTCCATACACTATGGGTGCCGACGTTGTTGTAAGTCATCTTTCATTATGGAACCAGCAATCACAGGTTCAAGTAGAAGAGATGGTGACCAAGGTTAACCTTGATATTGTTATCAGGATTGGAAAAGTCTGTAACAATTCAGTACTTGAGTAAATTAAAATTTATGTATGTATTTTTCTTAATTTGCAAATAATGTTTTACAAAGGAGCCCTCCTTAAAACCTTTGTGGTTGGGTGGTCAAAAAAATCCTCACAAATTGTGTACACACCGATGTGAACAATTCTTCTCCAAACTGCAAGAATACTCTGTTAATGGAATTATCAGGGACTTTCTTTTCTGTTATGGTGCTAAGCACATATAGCTGATTGTTGCTAATTACTTGCTTGTTCTGTTCATCATATGAAGTGGAAGAATCGTGGCCATGCGTCGTTCTCTGACTTCTCTACATCTGGAGAAATTGGCACATGGCAAAACAGGTAGGGAGTTAGCCCAATATAAGAAAAAAGTTCCTGATAACGCCTTTAAATTTCACAAGTAGGCATTGCAGAATGTTTGTATCTATCTTGAATGATGGTCTCCATGGACCATTTTCTTTATTTTTCTTTTTATTTTATTTTTTTATGTAACCTGATGTCTAAATAAACTTTCTACCTGCTTTATTTTATAAGATTCAGACTTTTCACAGGTTCCATATTACTGAATAAAGTAAAAGTCGTATATTTTTGGTTACCTACTTTCCATCAAAAATGTTGTAAAAAGAGAACAAAAAAGTTGTACACACATCAAATTTGAACTAATAAAACTACAACTCATCATGCAAAAAAAGTCCTCTGGCAACAGTATTATGACTCAAATTATTGAATAATAACACTGGGGAACGCAATTTTTTAGGAGTTAGGTCAGACAACTGTTCTTAATTAATTTTTGGATGCTGAATCCAGAAATGATCTGTTTTTCTCTATCACGTCAAGTTTTTGAACTATAGGATTTTTGTCTTCTCAAAAATATGTAAACTACTGTACCTAAAAAGTGTTTGTTTTTTTTTTAAATAGTACAAATATGAACAAAAAATGAAATATATAAGGAATTGGCATGACAAATGTTTTTTAGTTGTGACTACTCTTACAAGTTGCCACGTAGCTCGAATTGTACTCAGATAACAAGTCTTATTACAGAAATCAGTGCAATTGTGCTTCTATGGCAGGTAAGTTGAGGAGGAAAAACTTGACGTGATAGAAAAAAAACTGACTACATTTTTGAAAATCAGCATGCCAATTTTAGTATAAATCAGCTCAAAAACCTAACTCAACAGAAATTTTTTTTCCAAATTGTTCCCCAGTGTAATTATTGCTTGGTTTGCTGCTATCTTTAATCTAAAATAAAAAAGATTGGGATAGAAGGGAACCAGGACTCCTAAACTGTCCCTGAAGCTAGGGCACCCTATGCTATCCCTAATCTATATATATAATTGCCTTATTCTGTCTGTCTGTCTGTCTTGCTCCAAAATTGTGTCCTTACAGTGACAACCGTCGGATTGGCCGCTGGGCTCTGCCTGGCCCCGCCCCCCCCACTGATTGGCCGCTGGGCTCAGCCTGGCCCCGCCCCCCGCATGGATTGGCAGTTTGGCCAGGCCACGCCCCCGCACGCGGTGCCACTAGGCCACACCCCTCACGCTGTGCCGCTAGGCCACGCCCCCTCACACTATGCCGCTAAGCCACGCCTCCGCACTATGCCGCTAGGCCACGCCCCCACATGGTGACGCTAGGCCACGCCTCCTCATACTATGCCGCTATGCCACGCCCCCTCACACTGTGCTGCTAGGTCACGCCCCCTGACACTATGCCGCTAGGCCACGCCCCTCACACTATGGCGCTAGGCAACGCCCCTCACACTATGCATCTAAGCCATGCCCCTCAAATCCCGCTAGGCCACGCCCCCTCACACTATGCTGCTAGGCCACGCCCCCTCACACTATTTGTGCTAGGCCACGCCCCTCACACTATGGCACTAGGCCACGCCCCTCACACTATGCTGCTAGGCCACGTCCCTAACACTGCCGCTAGGCCACACCCTCTCACACTATGGCGCTAGGCCACACCCCTCACACTATGGCACTAGGCCACGCCCCTCACACTATGGCACTAGGACACGCCCCCGCACTATGCTGCTAGGCCACGCCCCCACTATGCCACTAGGCCACGCCCCCGCACATGTTGGGCACCTGTACACCTCCCCCCGGACAACTCCTACCATTATACTCCTATTATACTCCTCTCTAAGGGGTTTGCAGCATAGGGGATGGAGCACGATAGGGGGTGCAGCATGGGGGATGGAGCACGATGGGGAGTGCCCAGAATGGGAGGTTGAAACACGATGGGGGGTGCGCAGCATGGGGGATGGAGCACGATGGGGGGTGCCCAGAATGGGAGGTTGAAACACGATGGGGGGTGCGCAGCATGGGGGATGGAGCACGATGGGGGGTGCAGCATGGGGGGGATGGAGCACGATGGGGGTTGCCCAGAATGGGGGGATGAAACACGATGGGGGGGTTCGCAGCATGGGGGATGGAGCACGATGGGGGGTGCAGCATGGGGGATGGAGCACGATGGGGGTTCCCAGAATGGGAGGTTGAAACACGATGGGGGGTGCGCAGCATGGGGGATGGAGCACAATGGGGGGTGCCCAGAATGGGACCTTGAAACACGATGGGGGGTGCGCAGCATGGGGGATGGAGCACGATGGGGGGTGCAGCATGGGGGGGGATGGAGCACGATGGGGGGTGCCCAGAATGGGGGGGATGAAACACAATGGGGGGTGCCCAGAATGGGAGGATGAAACACGATGGGGGGTGCGCAGCATGGGGGATGGAGCACGATGGGGGTGTGTAGCATGGGGGATGGAGCATAATGGGGGTGTGCAGCATGGGGGATAGAGCACAATGGGGGGTGCACACCTCCCCCCAAAACACACACACCGCCACACACGCACCGCACAACACACCACACACACTGGGAACCACAAACACCCCCCTATACAGACACCCACACACACAGACAACACCGCGACACACACAAATATACGCACATACCGCGCAACACACACACATTGCACAAAACATACCTCCCCCCAAAACACACACCCACACGCACATAAACTGCGCAACACACACAGCACCACACACAGACAACACTGTAGACACACAACGCTCCACAAACCACGCAACACACACAACGAAACACACAAACAACACCGCTCTCACCCCCCCACCCAGACAACACCCAGAACATTTACAGCGCCCTACACAAACACTTGACAACTACACACAACAATATCTATATATATATATAACAAAAATCATACATTAACTACACAATAAATTCTAGAATACCCGATGCGTTAGAATCCGGCCACCTTCTAGTCATAGATATACTCCTAATGGTGGAGATGCCTGAGTTTCCTTGCTGGACCTGCTCCTGACAAGTCCTGATCTGACTCCTCCTCCCGCAGGAGTGTGTTGAAAATTACAGAAAAGGACAAGGGATAAAACAAAAACTCTGTTGCACAACACGCACGACAACAGGTGATTCATGAGGAAAAACAGGAGTAGGAAAGAAGTACAAAACAGGGGTAAACTCCCCAATCGCTGCAAGAAATAGGCACAACTTTCTCAGAGAGTATAGGACACCACACAGAATAAACTATAGCTGGCATGGGTGGAAGGATTCCAACAGCATAAATAGGAAGGCAGCAGATGTAATGGGTCTCCTCACAACATGTGATTAAAAGAGCAAGCAGACTAGCAGAGAATAACTCTTGCTAGCCTGAAGAAAAGAGAAAGTTGTGTGCTTAAATGAGGGATACATCCATTTAGAAAAAAATACAAAAACTGGTATTTTATTGACTTTAAGGTAGAAAAAAATATACACAATTAAAAACATTTAAAAAGGTATAAAAAAAAGCCTCCTTTTCCTTAATTTTATCCCTATAGGGAACAAACACCCCCCTTACACTTAACAACATCCACTACATACAGTATAGGTAAACGTCAATTCAGGGCTTAAAGGGAACCTATCAGCAGACGCATGTGTGCCCTAATTACACCTCCCTACCCATCCCTGTGTTATAAAATTGTATAATCTGAAAGTAATAAACTTTTTTTTACCTTTTATATTTCCTATGTAAATTAGAGAGCTTCTGGTCACAGGGGCGGCGCCTTGCCCCTGCATACTTTCCGTGGTATCACGCCCCTGTGGGCATGATACCATGGGGTCACATGAGCGACGTCACCGTCGCTCATTCTATCCTGCACGCGTTTACACTTTTATCCTGCCGCAATTGTAAGTGTAAACGTGCGCAGGATAGAATAAGCGATGGTGACATCGCTCATGTGACTCCATGGTATCACGCGCACAGGGACGTGATACCACGGAAAGTATGCAGACGTCCATAGGGCAAGGCTCCGCCCCTGTGACCAGAAGCTCTCTAATTTACATAGGAAATATGAAGGTAATAAAAAGTTTATTACTTTCATATTACACAATTTTACAACACAAGGATGGGTAGGGAGGTGTAATTAGGGCACACATGCGTCTGCTGATAGGTCAGAACGCGTATTCTAGGTGACAGGTTCCCTTTAAATTGTTGTCCGTACATAACAAAGATCACTTCTAAGGTAACAAATATGTTAAAATTTATAGCAAAAATCATGGTTCAAAAATAGGTGAACAGCCATACATCCATTATAACATAGGTCACATATATATAGGTTGATAGTAATGTACCCAAAAATATTTGAGAGAGAATCAAAGGCACAATTTTAGCCAGCAATTGCTGGGTTAGCTAGACAACAGGAACCATATTGGAATGGTAAAGATGAAATAGCAAGATTCCCAATAACCTACATTTAATAACACCTACAATGTGTAGGTAATTATTATTTATGGCTTATATTGTTGGCTTTACATAATATAGATCACTCCAGGACAATAAGTATAAGTTATGACTGGACATAAAATATAAGTCAAGGTTTAAATGAATAAATAACCATATCCATATCATATCCACTTATCACATAAGTCACACATTTTATTATATTATATAATATATACATACACACATATATACATACATACACACACGGACACACAGTACAGACCAAAAGTTTGGACACACCTTCTCATTCAATAAGTTTCACTCCACTTCATTGATTTAGTTTTGCCTCTACCTACTACACATCCCAGGTACTTGGCCTCTTCTTTCCCTATGGCACAGCTCTGAGTTTATAGTAAACCCCTTGTTCCTTGAATCGTCGAACACTGCCTGGACCTTGCTCAGATGACTTCTCTAATCCGAGCAGATAATCACGATATCATCTATGTACACCACTGCATAACTCCTATGTGGAGCCACAATCCAGTCCATGGCCCTCTGAAAGGTGGCCAGAGCTCCCAGCAGTCTGAATGGCAACCTTGTGTATTGCAAGCAACCGTCAGGCTTAGAGAAGGTTTCCTTATCCTTGGCATCTTATCACATGGAGATTTGCCAATATTCTTTCGTTAGCTTCAAGGTGGTAATATACAGCACGAACCCAAGCCTCCCAATCAGCTCATCAACACGAGGCATCAATCACGCATTGAACTTGGAGACCTTATTCAGCTTCTGCTAGTTGTGGCAGAATCTCCATTTGCCATCAGGTTTTGGCACTAAGATAATCGGGCTGGACCAACTGCTCTTAGAGTTCTCGATAATTCTGAGACTCAGAATCCGCTTCACCTCCTTGCAAATCAGTTCTTGGAGAGCCTCAGGGATCCAATAATTAGGCTTTAAATTCACCTGCACATACAATCTTCATACAACCATGCAATTCAGAGAACAAGTCCCTGTTTGATTGTAGCAATTCCTGACACTGCTGTTTTTGAGCCAATATGACCTCTTTAATGTCAGCAACAGATTTGGCCATTAGGCATGGAGTTTCAATCAGCTCCTTGTCTTGCCATGACTTGATAACATTGATGTGCTAAACTTGGTACAGCTTTCTTCTTCCAGGTTGATGGATGTTGTAGATCACCTCTCCAAGTTTCTCTACCACTTCATAGGGCCCCTACCACTTGGCCAGTAACTTACTCTGGGAATCAGCACTAGCACTTGGTCACCAGAGCTGAATTGTTTTACCCTTGCTAACTGGTTATAGACCCTTGCTTGGGCTTCTTGCACCTGGAGGAGATGCCCCTTCACAATGGGCATTACCATCACAATCCTCTCCTGCCTCTGGGCAATGTGCTCAATGATGCTCCTGTAGGGTGTAACTTCGGCTTCCCATGTCTCCTTTGCTATATCTAGGAGTCGCCGAGAGTGTCGGCCATACAGAAGATCAAACAGAGGAAACTGGTTAGAGGCTTGTGGAGCTTCCCTGATGGAAAACAGCACATACAGGAGAAGACAGTGCCAGTTCTAGTCATCCTTCTCTATGACCTTCTTCAGCATAGCCTTTAAGGTTTTATTAAATCTCACAACCAGGCCTTCCATCTGCAGATGGTACACCGACGTGTTCAGTTGGGTAATCTGGAGGACTTTACACAATTACCTCATTACTTTACTCATAAAGGGAGTTCCTTGTTTCGTCAGGAACTCCTTCGGAATTTACGTCGGGGCAAAGATATGGACCAACTCTCAGGCTATGCTTCTCGCGGAGGAGTTTCTTAGGGGAACCGCCTTTGGGTACCGTGTTGCGTAATCAAGGACCATCAGTATATATTGATGTCCTCGTACAGACTTGACCATTTGTCCCACTAGATCCATGGTTATCCATTCAAATGTCACCTCTATAATGGGCAACGGCAGGGTTGCTTGATGAATGAATTTGTGCTGTTCCGAAACATGTGGATAGAGGTCCTCAGTGGCCTCCATACTCCAGAAGTGACATCATGTGCTCTCATTCTCCAACTTTTACCTCATGGTTTGCAGCTTTGCTAGGGACACCATTGGCTGAGGTGTCCCAGCTGCAGCGTCACACACATCGAACAAGGAGCTCATGTTGTATCGGGATAGACCTAGACAATACCTCATATCATTATATATTGCTGGAACCCTGCATCCCAGTAGGACTAATTGCAAGTAACACTGTGCAATCCTACAAGATGTTCTTGGAGTCACATTCCAGCACAAGAGTCTATGATTTGACTCCTTGGCATTCACCCCATGATTAACAGAACTGGGTAAGCCTGTATATTATTTTTATTGAGGCATTAATCTGTCCCCCTGTATTTTTACGGCTATCCACAAACCCCACCCCCCCTTCTCTATTTCCCAGTTGAATTCTATATATTGGTATTTGAAATGGTAATTGTTTGTTTTTAAGAGATTTATACAGCTTTTCAATTACTAAAACATATCAGGTGACTTAAGAACACGATTTTCTTTTGGGGATTGGTACAAGCGCAGTAATTTAGCTCACTATTTAACCACTTGGTATAGTAAATCCTCATATACGGTAAAATGTGGGTGCCAACCCTTGCCTCTTGTCCTATCTCGTTTAAGGCTTGTTTCACACGTCAGTGACAAACACAGACTTTTTCACTGACGTGTTTAAAACGCATATGTCCCTCTGTGTTCCATGATTCACGGCACACGTGGGTTCTACATGTGCCATCCGTGACCAGTGATCCGTGATAGCACATGGCGATAAACTCACCTGTAGAGTAAACCTGAAGTCTCCCAGATGCTGTGTCCAGCCGCTGTGTCTCTCACTGCTAGAGCTACTTCCGGGTCGGCTGTGTAGTGCATAACTGCCTATTCATGAGAATAATTAGCCGGGCTGGAACCAACAGGCAGCAGCAATCGGAGACAGCAGCGCTGGAGATGGGTGACTTTAAAAAGATTAGTGATGCCAGAAAAAAACAGATTTGTCTGTGTGTGGAAACACTGACACATGTGTACGCCACATGGACACACAATCAGTGAAAAATCACTGATGTGTACGCAGACCCATTGATTTTAATGGGTCTGCGTGTGTCCATGATTCTGGTATGTATAAAAACAATCACGTACCAGAATCACTGACGTGTGAATAAGGTCTAAGACAGTCACATTATGAAACGCCCCACTTAGTGTTAAGCGGGCTTTACACGCTACAATTTATCTAACGATGAAGAAAAAACAAAAAGCCAGCACTACATGTGCACTTCAGCACTAAAAATTCCAAACTGTACTTATTATAAAAATTTTGAGATTTTTGGCAAAAAATTGCAATTTCTTGAGCTACCTCGCCACATCATGGCAAATCTCATTTGAGGCAGTCCTGCACTAAAATATTTGTATAAAATGTGCCATACGGCCTCACATATGAATAGTAGAACTGCTCTTAGCAGCACTCACCTGGTCTATTTCAATCCCGTACCCATGACTGAGTCATGGCTGTGGGCGGGACAGGTCCAAGCAAATGCTGCATAAAGTAAATAGTCTGTGGACAAGGCCTGATGACTGAATGTGAACAGTCACCAACCGCCAAAATCTAGACAGTTGGAATACATCCCAAATTGGGGTGCATAGCAAGGTGGGGGTCAGCTACCGACCAATTCAATGAAGAAAAACAAAAAATGTATCTAACGATGTGTCGGCAGGGTCACGTCGTAAGTGACGCACATCCGGCATTGTTAGTTACATTGTAGCGTGTGAAACCTCCATGCGATTGCGATTGAACGTTAAAACGTTGATCGCATGCACGTCGTTCAATTACTAAAAATTGAACGTCAGGTTGTTCAATGTTCCCGAGGCAGCACACATCGCTGTGTGTGACACCCCGGGAACGATGAACTCAGCTTACCTGCGTCCCACGGCTCCCGCCGGTAATTTCGGAAGGAAGGAAGTGGGCGGGATGTTTATGTCCCGCTCATCTCCGCCCCTCCGCTTCTATTGGCCGGCTGCCGCGTGACATCACGGTGACGCCGAACGTCCCTCCCACTCCAGGAAGTGGATGTTCGCCGCCCACATCGAGGTCGTATGGTAGGTAAGTACGTGTGACGGGAAATAATCGTTTGTGCGACACGGTTAACAAATTGAACGTGCCGCACATATGATGGGGGCGGGTCACATCTCATACGATATCGTATGCGAAATTGTAAGGTGTAAAGCAGGCTTTAGGTCTCTAAGTTGGGCAGTCCCAAAATTTCCCCCAGGTACCCCTAGCTCTGGGATGTCAGTCTCAGGGGGTGCTGCCTCCTCTTCATCGCATACAGAAGGGAAACTCATCAGACTAAGACTGCAGTGGGGCTTCTTCAGGGGGTCTTCTCTTATTGGAGCCACCGGGCATTCCCACCTTCCCCCATAAATCCTAGAACAAGTAAAAATCAGGGCCTATTATAATTGAGTGCAACATGTCCTGGACAATGCCAACCTCATGAGTTTCAGTGCCCTGAGTTGTCTCAATGATCACCTTTGGCCACAGGCTAGTGTGGCGCCCCTGAGACTTCAGTCGTCACAGGGTACTGCATCTCACTTAAGGTGTAGTACTCATCCCGGGTAAGGAGAGGTTAATTGCTGGTGTTTCTCACAGTCACACACCAAACACAGTTAGGTGTTTTCCCACTGGGGATTGGACTAGGGTAGGCAGGGTGTTGGCCATCACGAGGCATGGGACTTTCCCAGTCACTAGGATAACCACCTGGGGGCCGGGCACCACTTGGGGAAAAAGGAAAGGAGCATCTTCACACTTAGGCAGTCAACCCCGGGCACAACTTGGGGTGAGGGACACAGTTGGGACCTCGGTCCAATCTTCTTTTACCTCACACTTCTGCGAGCGCCATAGGACCCGTGGCTTGGAGAAGGTAGCTCAGCCCGGGTTGTCTACAGCTACACAAGATTCCAGGATCTGCGGAGAGTGCAGGAAACACCCGCAGCCCATTCCACATTCCACTCACCGGGATTGGAGGGACCCCGATCAGAAAGGAACACTGGTGGTGACCTCGAATTGCTTGGGATCAACTGGGGCCCAGCACAGCGGGGACTTACTCCGGGGGTGGCAACCGGACTGAAAGTAAAGAAACCTTAAACCATAGAGATTGTGTCCTCCTGTCCTTGCCGTCGCCCCGCACTTCAGCACCAACATCCACTAAACCCCGCATCATCCTCCCCGGGGCCCGCTCCACCTGTGGGGAGCAGAACCATCTTAGCTGCTACAACAATCCACCCCGGAGGACAGCGAAAGCAGCGGCGGCTAATCCCTGGCCACATACCGCAGGCAGTGTCACGAGACAACTCCAATCATCCTCGCCCTCATCCACAACTGCTACCCTCATCCTCTCCATCCCATCACCCGTACCTCCCTTTTTATTGTACGCCTCAGGGCCACGAAGCCAGGCAGGGCCACCTGTGACATCCCCAGACCCGACATCACCGGCCCAGCTGTCACAAAGCTCCGGCGGCTTCTCTTCTGAAAGTGCCGGCCACTCATTAGGCCATCTCGTATTCCCTGCTTCCCCTGCCCACCAGCGCCTATGATTGGTTGCATTCAGACGAACCCCCACACTGAGTGACTGCTGTCTCACTGCAACCAATCACAGCTGGTTACCCCCACCCCCAAAAGATACCCAGCCAAGATAAAGCCACACAGCTGGGGGCTTGTATTCTCAAACTTAGGAGGCCTATCGTTTTTAGGATGCCCCCCAGCCTAAAAATATCAGTCAGCAGCTGCCCGGAATTGCCGCATCCATTAGATGCAACAGTCCTGGGACCTTACCCGGCTCTTCCCGAATTGCCCTGGTGAGTTGGCAATCGGGGTAATAAGGAGTTAATGGCAGCCCATAGCTGTCACTAGGTCCTAGGTTAATCATGGCAGGCATCTATGAGACACCTTCCATGAGTAACCTGTAAGTTAAAGAAAATAAACACATACACCCAAAAAAATTCTTTATTTGGAATAAAAGCCAAAAAAAACACCCTCTTTCACCACTTTATTAATCCCTAAACACACCTCCAGGTCTGACGTAATCCACACAAGGTCCCACGATGCTTTCAGCTGTGCTACATCGGAAGCTGACAGCGAGTGGCCATAGAGAACGACCGCTCTCTGTGAGCTCCACGGAGCAACTGAAGTGAGTCGCGCTATCAGCGGTGACGTCACTCAGGTTACCCACGGTGACAGCTGGATCCTCCAACTGTCTCAGGTGGAGGACTTCAGCTGTGGCCACGGGTAACCTGAGTGACGGCACCGCTGATCGCGTGGCTCACTTCAGTCACTCAGGTGATTTGCGTTCATAGGTGAGTCCTTCACCTGTGTTCGCAAATCAGGCCGTGACACAGAGACAGAGCTGCGCGATGACAGTGAATACGGGTGAAGCACTGACGTCACTGTTGCAGACTCCTGTGTCCTGGCACTGACCTCAGAGGTTCATCTGAGTTCATGACAACACACAGAGACAGAGCCGTGGGTTGACAATGAAGTCGGATGAAGTTCATCCGAGTTTATTCTCATCACGCGGCTCTGTCTCTGTCTGCTGTCAGCGGGCATTTAGCAGAGCTGAATTGCCGTGGGACCGCACTGTCAAAAATGCATCCAAAACGCATGTAAAATGCATGCAAAATGCATCCAAAACGCATGCGTTTTGTATGCATTTTTTTTGTTAAGCGCAGTGTTTACACTTGTCAAAGTCTGCCAGAGGGTGCATTTTATTTGACAATTACAGAACGCAGTGTGCGCACATGGCCTAAATAATTTCTCTGGCATAAAGGTTCAAACAAAGAATATAAACAATCCGTTCAACCTCGGGATCGCCCAATCAGGATAAGACACGTCTACATTAACACAGGTGTCCCACTGGAGGTGTAGTAACCTTCACACACAGACAGCATATGAGACTACTGGTCTCCATTTTAAGCTATGCACCACTCCTAAGGGTTGGTTATACCCCCATCTCTCCAGCTGCTTGTATAACCTGGCCCTGACATGCCCTTATAACTCTCTTAGTACTGGATGTACTAGAGCTTGCAACCGAGCTTACATCACAGAGGATAAGCACCTCTATGATACAAACCTCCCACCTGTTATACATTGGAGATCAAAATTAGAGAACAATGTATGAGCACTTGATTTTTTTCAGAAATAATGTAATCTGAGGGGGTGTGGCCTGCATGCTGAAGGCAATGGCTGCTTAAGAGAGAAGCTCTGTGCTGTGGCTGTACAAACTGGCTCAAAGCTGCTTCAAATCGCTGAGAACTCTCCTCTGAAACAGTGAGTAATCCCCCCTGCACAGTATGCCAAAGGGTAGACCCCGGAAATCTGGCCCCCCAGCCAAGCTTACTGACTTTTATCCCAGGGATAGGGGATCCCCCTCTCCTCAGAAGATGTCTGCTGCTGCAGTGTCTCCCTTACACCAGGAAGAGACAGGGTTGGGAAGCAGTGTCACAGGCACTCCTCTCACAGAGGAAAGGCTGCAAGCCATGCTCAGTTCTCTGAAGTCATCACTGCAGGAGGATTTCAGGGATCTTAAGAACATGATTAAAGAAGTTAAAGAGGAAATCAAATCACTGGGGGACCGTACAGACCATGTGGAGTCTAAAATGGCCGAACTTGCTCAGTCACACAATGATCTGATTGATGCTAACACAGCACTAGAGGAGGAGGTGGGAATACTGAAAAACAAGCTTGGGGATCTGGAAGACAGATCCAGAAGGAACAATCTTAAAATTAGGGGCATTCCTGTGTCAGTAGCTGATAAAGAGCTGCCAGATTTCTTTCACAAGTTTCTCCAACTACTGCTCCCAGAACACACAGAAAGAGATCTCATAGTGGATAGAATACATAGAATCCCTAAACCTAAAGGTATCGACCCCACTCTGCCCAGGGACACGCTGGCACGACTGCATTTTTATAAAACAGGAAGCAGTGCTCCAGATACTGAGGGATAACCCTATCCTCCCAGATGAATTTAATGATTTAAAGGTGTTCCCGGACCTGTCTGCTGCAACTCTGGCAAAAAGAAGAGAATTTTCCCAGTTCTCCAGAATCCTGAGGGAGCATGACATACACTATAAATGGGGATTCCCGGTGAAACTGATTATCTTCAGGGATTCTAAAACACATGTATGCCAGTCCCCTCCTCAACTGAGCAAACTACTTGAGTCCTGTGGATTACCCCTTACAATGCACTCAGACTCACGCCGGGAGCAGGGGGATGCTCAGAAGAAAAAGATCAATCCTGAGTGGGAACCAGCTTGAGGGAGTCTCGCTAGCCGCAGGCGTGTGTAGCTCTCATGTGACCTGTGATGTCACTTAAGCCCTCTGTTGTTTTCGCCTATGGCGAGCAAGTACTTCCCAGCTGTCCGGTAAGGATGAAGCTGAGGTATTCAAGTTTTTTTGTTTTTGTTGTTTTTTCCCTCCACCCGTGCACCGTCCCTAACTGGTCCTCCTTGCCTGCCTCTGCCTGCCCTATGCCTCTCAGTCGGCCTGCCTGGAAACATCGTCCTTTCTGGGATCCGCCATGAGTATTAAGTTTCTGTCTCTCAATGTGAAGGGTCTCAATTCTCCTGCAAAAAGATCCATGCTGTGGAGAGAAGTTATAGCATCCAAATGTGATATAGCATGTATTCAAGAAACTTACCTTCTTACTGATGACAATAAAAGGCTACTACATCCAAGATTTCCACATATGTACTTTGCAAATGACTCTAAAAAAAAAAAAGGAGGAGTGGCTATCCTGATTAAAAACTCTGTGGCTTTCAAAATGATTCATGTAACCTATGGTGCAGACGGGAGATATATTATTCTAAAGTGCCTCCTGAATGGGCTTTTGTATACCTTGGCATCGATTTACGCTCCAAACTCATCTCAACTAACATTTGCCCAGAAAGTTTTCCAGATGTTTAGGAGCACCGCACAGGGGTCAGAGATAATCTGCGGGGACTTTAACACTCCAGTTTTTCGATCTATGGACTGCTCGGCGGGGTCCGCTAAGTCAGGAAAGGAACTGAAACAGTTGGTCACGGAGTTTCATCTACATGACATATGGAGATACCTTCATGCATCGGAAAGGGACTATACTTTCTTTTCCCCAAGGCATCGGTCGTACAGCAGGATCGACTTCTTCCTGATGGATAGTAAGACTGTTCACAAGTGTACGGCTGCTGAAGTGGGTCTGATAACATGGTCGGATCATGCTCCGATAACTTTGGTTGTACAGGACTCTACTAGCGGATTTATGGTGCCTCAGTGGAGACTTAATACTAGTTTACTGAACCAAAAGAACGTTCAGGAGGAGGTTGTGGCAGGCCTGTTGGAATACTTTGGACATAATGACAATGGGGAGGTCTCTGACGAGACCTTATGGGCTGCACACAAATCAGTTATTAGAGGGCAGTTATTAAAAACTGCATCATTCTTGTAAAAGCAAAGAGAAGCAGAAATTAAAGAAATTATAGCCCATATTCAACACTTAGAAACTATTAACAAGGCCTCCCCGTTGTTTACACTGTCCAGGGAAATTCTTACTTGCAGGTTTCAACTGCGATCCCTCCTGTTGTATAGATATGAACATAATCTTAAAAAGAGTAAATCAACTTTTTATGCGATGGGGGATAGAGCCAGCACCTTACTAGCTAGAAGAACAAAAAAACGGGAAATTAAATCTAAAATTGAATTTTTGAAGGGCCCAGACGGATCACTTATAAAGCACCCTAATGGGATAGCAGATGCCTTTGCCAAGTATTATGCTGCCCTGTACAATTTAAGTGATGACCCGCAAACCCCTCAGCCAACACCTGAAAAAATTCAGGAGTTTTTGGACGGTCTGGAATTGCCTCGGGTCTCAGACCGGCAATTAGAATCTTTAAATCTTCCCTTTTCTATACAGGAAATTTTGGACACCATTAGAGCTTCTAAACAAAACTCAGCCCCAGGCCCGGATGGGCTTCCCTATGAATATTATCAGCAATTTGCCTCTATTCTAGCCCCTTTTTTACTAAAGACCTTTAATTTGTGGCAAACGGCCGGGACTATTTCCTCAGAGAACCTAGAAGCAGTTATCACTACACTACCCAAACCGGGGAAAACGGCAGATACCCCTGGGAATTTCAGACCAATTTCATTGCTCAACTGTGATTTAAAAATTTACTCAAAAATGGTAGCCACCAGACTCCATAAAATAATCCCCTCCTTGGTAGCCCCGGATCAGGTGGGTTTTGTGGCGGGCAGGCAATCCAAAGATGGCACCAGGCGGATGCTGGATTTAATTGGGGTGATGGAGAAGTCTGGTGTCCCTGGTGTATTCTTGTCACTCGACGCCGAAAAGGCCTTTGATAGGGTGCACTGGGGATATCTGGAAAGAGTGCTTATGAAATTTGGTTTTGAAGGAAGAATTAAGTCATCTGTTTTGGCCTTGTACTCTCACCCAAATGCTTCAGTTCTAGCCTCGGGTTTTCGCTCATTAAAATTTTCTATAACCAATGGCACCCGCCAGGGGTGACCGCTGTCCCCTATTGTTTTTGCTCTGGTGGTGGAACCTCTGGCGGAGGCAATTAGGGTGAACCCGAACATAACTGGTATAAGGGTAGGGGAGCATGAACATAAATTGGGTCTATATGCAGATGATGTAATAATATCATGTACTAACCTTGAATATTCCTTTCCAGCAGTGATGTCCACCCTGTCGACCTTTTCTGAGGTGTCTTATTACAAATTGAATGCCACTAAGTCCTTAGTACTACCATTTAATGTACCCGCAAGGTCCAGAAGGATTTTGGAGGCAGCCTTTCCTTTCCAGTGGTGCGAAGACAGTATCCCTTATCTAGGTATCCGTTTGACACCAACCCATTCCCTCATCAGATCCAATCTCGATCACCTACTGAAAAACTTGGGTCAGGCTCTAGGCAGGTATGAGAAGTTGTCGCTATCTTGGATGGCGAGAATTCAATCCTTTAAGATGACGTTCCTTCCTAAGCTGCTGTATATGTTTAGGTGTCTCCCTCTTAAAATTCCATATAGATATTTGATAAAACTGCAGTCGATGACCAATACGTTTATTTGGCGTAATAAAAGAGCTAGAGTTGCTAGTAAGGTTATGCATCTGCCATATGGAATGGGAGGTCTGGGTACGCCTAATGTGATGGCCTATTATAAAGCTTCTCTTATAGAATCACTCAAAGAATGGTGGAACACGGAGAGCTCCCATAGGTGGGTTCAACTTGAGAACTCTCTGACAGACCAGGGTTCGACGAGGAAACTGATGGAGGTGGAATATCTAAAACGTACTAGGTCCACCCTGTGTCTCCCTACTATGACAGCATCGATAGCCATATGGCGCAGTGAGATGATCCCTAAGATCCAGGTCCCGCTGTCAGAAATTTCGCTCAGAGCAATAGAATCCCACATTCCATATACAAATTTGAGTAGATGGGAAGCAGCGGGTTTTGGAGTTTTGGCGGACTTTTACGATGGTGCAGAGATTAGGCCCTTCAACGATATACTTCGGGAGCACCCCTCCCTAAAGGGGTGTTTTTATCAACACCTGCAGATTCGCCATTTTCTAAGCACAAAATTCCCCCCGGGATCAAACCCGACCTTACCCACTGTTAAGGCACTATTGTTTAAAAAACTAATGAGGCAACCGGGAATCTCTTTAACCTACAAATGGGTGAACAACCCCTCTGACGAGCAAAAGCTCCCATACATGACTAAATGGGAATCAGATTTAGGCATTAACACCTCCCCCTCGGCGTGGCATACTGTGACACAGTGGGTGCAAAGATCCTCAAAATGCATTAACCATTTGGAACAGCTGAAAAAGGTGCATCTACGTTGGTACCATACGCCGGCAAAATTGGTGCATTACATTCCCAACTACTCACCGCTCTGTTGGAAGGGCTGCCTCCAGAGGGGATCACTGGGACACTGTTGGTGGCACTGTCCGAGGGTCCAACCTTTTTGGATAGCAGTTTTCAAACTCATTAGTGAAATAACAGGTGTGCACACCAACCCCAACCCAGTGCTGGCAGTTCTGAATTTGGGCATAGACTCGTACCCGCAGAATTTTAGGGGACTGATTGTGCAAATTTTAATAGCTGCCAGACAGTGTCTGAGCCATTCGTGGAAGGCCACTGAAGCTCCCTCTGGAGCCGAGTTATATAGTAGGATCGACCAACAATGCCAATATGAATACTGCCTTGCCCACTCCCTAAAACAAAAAACTAGAATTCTTACAATATGGGAACCCTGGCTTTCATCCAGCCATGCAACACCTATTACACAACTATTCCCCGGGCAAAGAGCACCTAGTTGAGATAGAGCCGATGGAATTATAGCCCTGGCTCGGCTAGCCAGGGGGCTAAAGCATTGAGACCCTGACTGAGGCAGCAGTTTATGAGAGAAATCTAGGAGGAGTTGATGGCCCCGGCTGGTGGACTGGGGTTGGTAATGCAGGCAGGCATCTAACCCTGTACCCCTACTAACCCCCCCCCACTTCCCCACCAACCCTACCTTCTTCCCCTCCCCCTTTGTTCTTGTTCCCCCTTACTTGAATGAAGTCCCCATCTTTCCTCCCCTCTCCTCCCTCCCCATGTTGTTGTGTGGTTGTGAAGCCCCGCGGACGCTGTGTCGGTGCATTACCTTCAGGGACTCCACGTAGATGGATCTGTCTGGTCACAGGTAGGAAACCTTCTTTGTAGTTGTCGTGACGCCACTCTCAGTATTGCGGCCAGTA
The DNA here is from genome assembly GCF_048569485.1 of Anomaloglossus baeobatrachus. Taxonomy (NCBI): domain Eukaryota; kingdom Metazoa; phylum Chordata; class Amphibia; order Anura; family Aromobatidae; genus Anomaloglossus; species Anomaloglossus baeobatrachus. The sequence goes on from NC_134357.1 coordinate 522,749,701, forward strand.
GGGACCGCCACTGCAGGTTGAGGGTCGCCTGGGGCTGATGGTATGTGCAGTTAGTTGGGATAGCCTCCTGAGAGTGAGGCAAGCCCCAGGGCCCGATGTAGGTGCGTAGTACCACAAGGCGCAGAATAACTCCACACAGGCAGAATGTCTTTCAGGGTTTTTACTCACTTCAGGTGGCAGGGTGAGTAACCCGGGCGTAGCTGGGATGAACCAGGCGGGAACCAGGTGTCCTTCAGGCTGACTTGTGAGGGTGACTACTAACTCGCCTTCCTTAGCCCTTGGTGGTTTGGGGTGACCCCGACTTTGAGTCCCTATGGGGGTCACCCAGGGAAGTTGCTGAAGCCTCACTCCCCTTCGTTTGCCGTGTGCTTGTTGCCTGGGCCAGATCACTCCAGCTTCTTGCCTCCTGTGAGCTATGGGCCCTAACTGTGGCTACGTGGCTGCGGCTTTTGTGGTGTTGTGGCGTGGGCTTTGAGAGCCCCACACCGGCAGGTTTAGCAAAAGAAAGCTGGATCTATCTCCGCTTCGGGATCTGCCGCCCGTTTGGGCCTGGTACTCTCTAGCAGTCTCCTTACTTCCCACTCCGTTCCGTGCTCTCTCTTTAGCTTAAGATGGATTTCGGGTAGCCCTCCTAGGTGACCGTTCTCCCCCATCAGTAGCCACTGCGCGGGCGCTGTTAGACAGCAACAGCCCCACAGGTCTGCTCCTCACTGAGCCCTATGGAGTTCTGCTCTAACTGACTCACTGCCCCTCCTCTCCTGTTCTTGCCTACGCCACCTAGCAACCAGATTCTCTTACCACACCCCTTGAGAGGAGATGGAGGCTTTTGGCCCCCTCCACTATTCCAGTGAAGGTCAAGGCTTTTCCCCCTCCTGGGATCCCCAGGGGTCCTCTCATGGGTACATGTGTGAGACCTGATCACTATGCGCCTGTGTACCACACCCCTGTCAGCCTTCTGGATTACCTGTATTGTACTGTCCCCAGCATGGGTGCAGTACTCAGTGGTGCCTGACCAGGTCAGGGGCGCCACATGGTTAAAGTGTAAGGCAGAGGAATTGTAACTGGATTGTCTCGGAGTATATTAATGTATGGAGCCCTCATGTGCGGGCAGTTGACAATTGTTCTCTTAAATTACCATGTATGATTTTGTATCTGCCGTGTTTTCAATAAAAAGTAATTGGATTAAAAGAAATAATGTAATCTACATTGATGAACATTTGAAGGTTTTTTGTAAGGAGTACACCATGCCACTTGGACAGTGTTTTACAAAAGATTCAAAGTTTATCAATACCTTTATTTTGCCCAAAATGTGATAATCATAATTAGAGAACAATGACTATAGCACAGAAAAAGATTCCAACTAAATTTTCTGAAGGTAACAACAGTCACCAATTAGTAGGACGTGTACAGGCCTTTGCTTTGAATAACTTCAGCACATGTGCAGCCACATGTGCACCACTAGTCTCTTACACTGCTCTGGTGTGATTTTGGTCCACTCTTCTCCCTGTCTCTTCCACAGTTCTTTGACTGTTGTGAGTTTCTTGGCCATAATTTTGTCACCAAGGATTTTCCAGAGGTTTTCTATTGGGTTTAGATCAGGACCCTGGGCTGACCATTTTATTGTTTCATTGTTTTCTGTTTCAATTAACTGCCTTCTCCGTTTTACTGTGTGACAGGGAGTATTGTCCTGCATGAAAAAATTGCTGGCTGATTTAGTGATGCCTGCAAGTAAGGAACCACATGTTGTGGAAGAAGGTTCTGATACACACTTGCATTCACTCTGCATGTAGCAGTATGAGAGGTCCAACGCCTGCTGCAGAATACCATGACACTTCCTCCACCACCTTTTACTGACTTCTTAACACACTTTGGGTTCAGTATTTGCCCAGTTTGTTGACAAACATAATGTTTCCTATCAAACCCAAATAAATTAAACTTGCTTTGATCACTAAAATGAACTGTAGACACTTTTCCTTTGTCCACACCACATGCTCCTCACCAAAGGTGAGTCTAGCCTTTTGATTCTTTCTGCTAATGAGAGGTTTAGTCACTGCAGAGTGGGCTTTCAGTCCAAATACTCTTAAACGTCGTGACACTGTATGGGTAAGTTCACACAGTGCGTTTTTTGCGGCGTTTTTGCGCGTTTTTCGGGTGCGTTTTTGCTCACAAAACTGCATGACTTTGCTTCCCCAGCAAAGTCTATGGGTTTTCAGAAGTGCTGTCTGCACACAGCGTTTTTTTTAGCTGCGTTTTTGTGGTGCCCACAAAAACGCAGCATGTCAATTATTTTTGCATTTTCACTGCGTTTTCCACCCATTGAGTTCAATGAGATGTTCAAAAACGCAATGAAAAACGCAAATTGCAACTATAGTTGCGTTTTAGTGCGTTTCTATGACTAAAAACGCAGCTATCAACGCATGAGGTGGGTAGTAAAGTGACATGTACAGGAAGATAATTCCTTCTGTCAGTAAACACAGAAGCATGAATCCTCCCGGTACAGCCACTGCTGCGTCCACCTCCCGTCCGGTGCCTTGTCCCCTTCCGTGCGGCGCCATGGCCGGGCGGGAGTTGGAAGCAGCTGCGAAATCAAAAGTGAACAGTAGGAAAAAAAATGCCATACTCACCTGTCTGCAGACTCCCGGTGCCATGTCCGCTCCCAGCTCCTCTCCCGGTACCGCCGCTCCCGCTGTGTGCAGACTTCCGATAGCTGCAGGACCTGGTGGTGATCACCTGATGCGGTCACCTGACGCATCAGCTGATCGTAAGTCTCGCGGTGACGCCGGCTTTTTACTGCCCGGCCAGCTTAAACTATCAGCTGATGCCGTCAGGAGACCGCTTCACTGATTACCGGCAGCTCCTGCAGCGATCGGACAGGAGTCAGCACAGACGTGTGTATTTTTTTTTTTGCACCGATGCATCAGCTGATTGTATAAACGGCTTTTATACAATCATCTGATGTGTGATGTGATTCACATCGTTGAACCTGACACATCATCTGATTGGTGTGCCTTCCAGCAAACCGATCAGATGATATTGGATCTGGATTGGACGGCGTGGGACCCTTGACCCAGGATTACTACGGAGGGGGGTTCTTTATTTCAATAAAGATGGAGTCACTAATTGTGTTGTGTTTTATTTCTAATAAAAATATTTTTCTGTGTGTTGTGTTTTTTTTAATCTTTACTAGAAATTCATGGTGGCCATGTCTAATATTGGCGAGACACCATGAATTTCAGGCTGAGGGCCAGCTGATAATATACAGCTATCCCTAACCCCATCATTACCCAGCGAGCCACCCGGCATTAGGGCAGCTGGAAGAGTTGGATACAGCGCCAGAAGATGGCGCTTCAATGAAAGCGCCATTTTCTGGGGTGGCTGCGGACTGCAATTCGCAGCGCGGGTGCCCAGAAAGCTTAGGCAATCTGCACTGCGGGTTGCAATCCCCAGCTGCCTAGTTGTACCTGGCTGGACTCAAAAATTGGGCGAATCCCACGTCATTTTTTTTTTTTTAAATTATTTCATCCAATTCATGAAATAATTAAAAAAAAAAAAGGGCTTCCCTATATTTTTGGTTCCCAGCCGGGTACAAATAGACAGCTAGGAGTTGGGGGCAGCCCGTACCTGCCTGCTTTACCTGGCTAGCATACAAAAATATGGCGAAGCCCACGTCATTTTTTTGGGGGCCAAAAAACTCCTGCATACAGTCCTGGATGGAGTATGCTGAGCCTTGCAGTTCTGCAGCTGCTGTCTGCTCTCCTGCATACACTAGGCGCACTAGGAATATGAATGTCTGTGGACACGTTATGTCCATTATGGGCACTTGTTTCTGAATGAGCCATTATGTGGAATTACCTAGTGGCTGACCAGACGGGCATAATCCAAGTAACATAGGCTCCCCTGGTGATTTTCAAGTGAAAAAGAAACGCATTGGGAGCTGCCTGCTTTATTATTTGGAGGATGGAGCGATAAGATACTTAAGGAGGTTTATCAGCATTTACTCCACGTCTGATGAAATTTTGAATAAGCCCGCTTTGTGGTGAGATTGTTCCATTTTTACAATGATCATTTGTGGTAAAAAATCACATGAGTATAAGCAATGGTACTTTATCTCACTACTTTTCCTCTAAAATTGTAAAGTTTCTAAGATAGATTGTGGAGGGCGGTTCCCTGTGATAACTATCTTTGAGGCCCGCAACACACATCCGTGCCTCCGGTACGTGTTTGGTACGTTTTTGCACGTACTGGAGACACGGAGACCAATGTTTCTCTATGGTAGATGGCACACACACGTAAAATCACACGGAATGTGTGTCCGTGTCGTAAGTAAGTGTGTGCGGTTTTCTACACGGACGACATGTCCGTTTTTGGCCGGCAGCACGCAGGCATGGACCCGCTATAGTCTATGGGTCTGTGCCTGCACGGACCGCACACAGAGTATGTCCGTGTTCAGCACGTATCGTCCGTGTCCGTTTTTAATCAAAAAATCTGAAACACTTGTTACCAATCTATCAGGTCAATTATAGTCCATTAATTCTGGCGCCAAACATACATTTCCTGTATCATTTGCACGCCAGATGGCAGCTGGGTACCTGTCCTCTCACTGCAGGGAACTTTGAGCTCAGAGAACACCACAGGTACTGATCATGGCGCCCAGGATCGATACAGAGAGGCTGATTGGGGAAGTAGAGAGGCATCCTGAGCTATGGGACACACGTGATGATGGCTACCATGACAGGTTGATGGTGGAACGAGCATGGATGTCTGTGGCTGAACTAGTCTACCCCAGGAATGGATGGTCTCAATGCACCCCTGGAAGGAAAAATAGATATGGTGAGTATAGATATTTTCATGACTTCTGTCTTTACCTACATGTGCACATTCTGTAGGCAGAATCTAGGCATATTTGTATACTTTGTTTGGCATGTATTAATGGGCCTGACTCATTTTGAGCTACACTGGAGACTCACAAACAGGATAGTGTTGTTTTTTGGGCCTTTAAACTAATCCTTGTTGTTTTGTAGTAATTTCATCATGTGTATATGGGCTGCAAAGCACTTCATGCATGTACAAAAGGCATTTCAGGCTGGTCCAGCATCATCCAAACATGTGTTCAGATTTTTTTTTTTTTTAAAGGCTTTTTAAAATGTGCTGTTAAGTGTCTATACATTAAACGTTTTGGGGTTTTTTTTCATGCATTACCCTTGTTGCCACCATTTCTGTAATAGTAACAGTAATTTGTAGTTTGTAATGTACAAGATTAGAGGAACATATGGCACTTCATGGGTTTGTAGACATTTAGGGTCTCATGGCTTACTGATGGCATGTTCGTTTTTTTTTTTGGCTATGTTTAAAGTGATAAATGATTATACATTGGTTTAATCTGTGTAAAGGTGAACTGGTTTACATCTTCGTGTTAATTGTGTTATTATGTCACTATATGATTGTCATGGGTTGTAGTTTTAATCCTCATGAATGTGTTAACCTAATTATTGAAATGTTTGCAAGACAAGATCAATGTGCCTTTTTTCATGGAAAATAATTTGTTCTTGATTTTTATATATTCTGTTTTTTTTGGAAACAGTGGATCTTGTGAAACGCCGTTGGCGGTCTGCACGTGATCAGTTCAGAAGAGAATATAACCCAGTGCCAACCACAGATGCAGCATCCAAAAAGAAAAAATATGTCCATTATGCAAGACTCAGCTTCCTCATGCCCATTATGGAAGTACCAAAGTAAGTTTTAACCATCATATCACATGGCAGTCTTTATTACAATGCACACAGTAATTATTTGTTCATGATTTTGATATATTCTGTTCTTTTTGGAAACAGTGGATCTTGTGAAACGCCGTTGGCGGTCTACACGTGACCAGTTCAGAAGAGAATATAACCCAGTGGCAACCACAGCTGCAGCATCCAAAAAAAAAATATGCAGTTTCCTCATGCGCATTATGGAAGTACAAAAGTAAGTTTTAACCATCATATCACATGGCAGTCTTTATTACAATGCACACAGTAAATCATTTTTTTTTCTTTTCACAAAAGTACAGAGGATAATCTAGAAGACAGTGAGGAGGCCCAGTCAGCAGTCTTAACAGCTACAGCTACCTCTGCTTCCGAGATGGAGCCAACCTCCTACCAACCACCCCCAATCCCCAACGCCAGCCAACCAGACGCAGAAGAAATGTCATCTGATTTGGGTTTGGGAACAAGTCAATCCACTACTGTAATTACAGGCCAGTCTACAGGTCAACAAAGTGGTCCTTCACCAGTTCTTGCAGAGAGTAGTCCACAGCAACAAACAGGCCCACAGCCAAGAATAACAACTAATACCATGCACACAATAGCCCAATCTATCCGTGGTCGCAGACATAGGCGTTTTGAAGATTTACGGTTCCTGCCTGAGATCATTGATACCAGAATAATACACATGATGAATTCACTGATACCAGAGGGTGATGGAGAGAGATTTTGCCGCTCCCTTTCTCCCTCTCTTGCATTGGTCCAAGCTGATAGGCAGGACAGGTTAAGGGCGTCCTTAATAACACTGATATCTGCTACCCAGCGTGAGCCCGAACCCATATATTGTTTTGAAGTGATTGAGCAATAGAGAGCTAAACCACGTGGCCCACATACAAACACAATCCAACAAACTGTGGAAACCCAAACTGATGAACATTACTCAAATTCACAACTAAATACTGTAGTGCAACAAACACATATACAGTGGCCTTCTTCTATGGGAAGTGATGTGCAAATTAGGCCAACAATTGTCTCACATCAAACAGGTACATTAATGATACAAAGGCCATCTCAACAGCCATCATTTAACCCACAAGGCCCACAACAGACACCAACACAATCCTCTTTTAGCTATTCAAGTAATGTTAGTAATGTTCATAGACTACCTCAAATGATTCAACAACCAATATCCTACCATGTGCCTAATAATCTACAACAACAATACTTTCAACATCAGCCTTACCCAACTAACTACACATACTCAGCCTCTTCAAACACATCAATATGTACCACCTACACTTGGTCTTCCATCTGCTCAAACAACTGCATCAATATTTGTTCCAAGTACAACAACTGTTACTAGTGGAAACACTGATCAGTCACTTACTACAACATCTAGTGTTGTAAAAACAAAATAGGGATAGCTTTATGCTTTTTTTGATCAAAAACAGTGTTTACTAAGTACCCTATGTTTATATGCACTATGCTTTTATTTAGTTACAGCAGGGTATTTTTTCACAATTTTTTCCTTGGTTTCTCTTTGTCTTATGGCCAGTGTGAACATGGTCTCACAAGTACCATGTATACCATCTCATACTCCGGCTCACTTTTTTGTTTTTATGTAGTTTTTTTGTGTTCAGTACAAACAGGGAGTGGCCCCCTTCTCAGCGAGCTGGACATTTCATTCTGTGAATCCCCCTGACTGTGTGTGTCCTGTTGGGACCCGGTCGCTCTCAGCCCTTAGCCACATTGAGGCCTATTTTAGACCCATGGTAAGGTTTTAATATTAGAGAGTGTAGGTACTATCCCAACTGGGTACACCTTGGCGTTGGTGGGATAGCTTTATGCTTTTTTTGATCAAAAACAGTGTTTACTAAGTACCCTATGTTTATATGCACTATGCTTTTATTTAGTTACAGCAGGGTATTTTTTCACAATTTTTTCCTTGGTTTCTCTTTGTCTTATGGCCAGTGTGAACATGGTCTGACAAGTACCATGTATACCATCTCATACTCCGGCTCACTTTTTTGTTTTTATGTAGTTTTTTTGTATTCAGTACAAACAGGGAGTGGCCCCCTTCTCAGCGAGCTGGACATTTCATTCTGTGAATCCCCCTGACTGTGTGTGTCCTGTTGGGACCCGGTCGCTCTCAGCCCTTAGCCACATTGAGGCCTATTTTAGACCCATGGTAAGGTTTTAATATTAGAGAGTGTAGGTACTATCCCAACTGGGTACACCTTGGCGTTGGTGGGATAGCTTTATGCTTTTTTTGATCAAAAACAGTGTTTACTAAGTACCCTATGTTTATATGCACTATGCTTTTATTTAGTTACAGCAGGGTATTTTTTCACAATTTTTTCCTTGGTTTCTCTTTGTCTTATGGCCAGTGTGAACATGGTCTCACAAGTACCATGTATACCATCTCATACTCCGGCTCACTTTTTTGTTTTTATGTAGTTTTTTTGTATTCAGTACAAACAGGGAGTGGCCCCCTTCTCAGCGAGCTGGACATTTCATTCTGTGAATCCCCCTGACTGTGTGTGTCCTGTTGGGACCCGGTCGCTCTCAGCCCTTAGCCACATTGAGGCCTATTTGAGACCCATGGTAAGGTTTTAATATTAGAGAGTGTAGGTACTATCCCAACTGGGTACACCTTGGCGTTGGTGGGATTGCTTTATGCTTTTTTTGATCAAAAACAGTGTTTACTAAGTACCCTATGTTTATATGCACTATGCTTTTATTTAGTTACAGCAGGGTATTTTTTCACAATTTTTTCCTTGGTTTCTCAACATCTAGTGTTGGGCAGCAAACATATTTAGTAGGTGTCAATGCAATGGAGACTACACAGGAAAGCATCACTAGCCTAGAGGATTTAGTTGACTCATAATTTGATAAAGTATGCATTGTTAAACATTTTGTTATGTTTTCAGGGTTATTGCTGATCTCAAAACAGTCCAAAATGTTAAACATTAATTACTCTATATGCATGGGGTAATTTATGTCATTATGTTTCCAAAAATTCTACAGAAAGTTAATCTATCACTTCATAAACATTACCGGCCTGTTATAATGTTGCCTTGCTCTGGACATGGTGTTTAGTCAATCCATTAGACAAAACTGTGTTTAGTGAAAAAATGCACGCACATAAACTACTACACTAACATTCAAACACCTTTATTACTAAAAATCCAACCATTATGCAGTATCTGCATATGGTCTGGTCCCATACTTGTATTCCAATAGTGTCAAACAAATCATGTTTGCGTGACATTATTGCATAATACAGTATGGTGTTTTGTATGGGATTATGTCCCTGACAAAAATCTTTATAAAAAATAATAGAATACAGTGTGTTTTGCAAAAGAAAAAAGGCATACATAGGTACAATAAACAATCTGGACTACTTTTTTTGACAAAATTTTGCAATTTTTTTATTAGTCAGGTACATTCAGTAGTAATGTCACTGACAAAGCAATATTTACTAAGTTTTTTACCAAAAAAAAACTCACAATAGCTTATTGGTAGCACAAACACAACAAAACAACAAAATACACCAAAAAATATACCTATGTATGGTGATTTTCTCTTTTGTATTACATATGTTTGTAATTATGTACCTGAGATAAAAATATATAACAATGTCAAATTTATACATGACTATGGCGACTTAAACTAAAATAATCTTTAAGCTGATTCCTCACTTGTAGACCAGAAGAGGACAAATTGGTTCTACTAGTACCATTATTTACAAATGCGGCATTTAAAACAGGCAACTCTTCAATGACTTCGTCATTGCTTTCATGTAATCTACAGTAATTATGTAACACTACTGTAGCTTTCATGACAGTCTTGACGGTGGTTGGTTGGAGTTGGATGGTGGTTTGATAAATGCGCCATCTTGAGGCCAAAATGCCAAAGGCACGTTCAACATAGCAACGTGCTCTTGCCAAGTTGCTATTAAATTGGGCTTTTGATCTGTCCAGCCCCCTTCTGGGATATGGACGTATCAAATGCCTAGACAAGGCAAACCACTGATATGCAACCATGACAAGAAGTAAAATAGGCCCATTAGTACCAGGCAATGGTCTTGGTGCAGGCAAACTTAAACTATCAGACATTAATCGTCTTGCTAAACGTGAGCTTCTGAAAATGCGCGCATCTGAGGCACTGCCATAGGCCCCAATATCAGCAAAACCAAAAGCAGTAGTTTGTATCTACCATTGCCAAAATAACTACAGAAAAAAAAACTTGTGAAAATTAAAATATATTGATGCAGAGTTAGGTGGTTTCTTCACTCTAATGTGCTTTCCGTCAATGGCGCCAATACAGTTTGGTAAAGATGTTTTCTCCAAAAATTCGTCCGAAATGTGCATCCAATCCTGTGTTGTTGGCTGCTGCATGGTATGATGCCTAAGGGTCTCCAATAGCACAGTGCAGGTATGCAGGATTATCTAGCCTATTGTAGACCTTCCCAATAAGAATTCGAAATGTAGACTGCTGATGGATTGCCCAGTAGCAAGGTAACTGAAATTGAAAAATAACAAGACATTATTTTGTGTAATCATTACAGTTGGTTTTCAATACAAATATTTGTGTCATGCAATGAGCTTGGTGACCTGGGGATTAGGTAATTCATTTTATATTCACGTTTTTATTATGATTATTATAATTTTTTTATCAAGTACTATTAAAAGTTATATTTTAATATTTAATATTTTTTCATGCTGTAATATGAATGGTCCACTCTTGCTATAGAGATTATTGACGCTTTGAGGGGTGTTTTTTTGAGTATCGTGCTATATAGTAGATATCGTGAAGTGTGCCTGCCCTAGGATTCTGTACCCCGACAGCGCCGGTCCTGTGGAAGCAGCCGCCTGCTTCTCCCCAGCGACCGTGTTGAAACACCTTGGCCCGCAGAGCTGCCTCGCGGCGCGTCCGCTCTGCTCTGTGTCTGAAGCTGTTCTCAATCTGTTGTAGTTGTGTTGTGTGTTCCAAGCTGTTGCCCCCAGTCGCTGCCACCGTCTGGTTCACTACTCTCACTAGGTCAACCTGCTCTTCCCACCGTGTGCTCCTGACTCCCCCCTGGTTTTTGCTTTTCCCTGACCCTGGGTCCCAGCTCCAGTTGATCGGGGGGAGCCCCTGGTTCGGTGGCGTCCTATAAACCCACCATTGTAGTGAACCCCTATTGTGATCCAACCCTGGCCCAGTCCCCATTGGGGAGGGCAACCCACTGACTGTATGTTTGTGTAAGTGTAAACCGGCATCGACCTTCCCTGCACCCGAGATAAGTACTACACCCTAATAGGGTGAAGCCTCAGGGACGCCACACTTCCATTTATCTCCAGATGCCGGAGTCATTAAATGCAAAAAATAAGCATGGGAGAGATTAAAGCACAGAGACGCAAAGGACGTCTTCTATACTGGGTATCCCTGAGACAGGAGATGGCAGTTATTCCTGATGACATATGTAGATAGAAGAGTGAGGAGGGGGTGGAGCTCTGCCTCTAGCTCCTCCCTCTGCCTCTAGCTCCTCTTTTCTCCCAGTCATCCTAGAATCTCATCAGTAACAGCTGGCATCCCCTATCTAGTAATGGGAAAGTCTTCACTGAATACAGATTTTACCTCAGAATTGAGGTTTGATAATGACTGATTAATTCTGGAAGAAAGAAGCAAATTTGTCTGATAAGATATATTACAAAGTTGCTTATTTTCATGTGTACTATTGATATATGAAATAAAAATTAAAATGATGGTTACACTTTAAGTCTTGACCAGGGGGATAAGCTTTTCAAACCGCATATGTAATCTGCTCCGTACACCTCGTAAATTCCCGACTCCGCTCCATACACCTCGTACACACACGGCTATGCTCCGTACACGTCGTACACACACGGCTCTGCTCCGTACACGTTGTACACATGCGGCTCTGCTCCGTACACGTCGTACACACCCGGCTCTGCTCCGTACACGTCGTACACACGCGGCTCTGCTCCGTACACGTTGTACACATGCGGCTCTGCTCCGTACACGTCGTACACACCCGGCTCTGCTCCGTACACGTCGTGCACACCCGGCTCTGCTCCGTACACGTCGTACACACACGGCTCTGCTCCGTACACGTCGTACACACGCGGCTCTGCTCCGTACACGTCGTACACACGCGGCTCTGCCCCGTACACGTCGTACACACGCGGCTCCGCTTCGTACACACGCGGCTCTGCTCTGTACACACGCGGCTCTGCTCCGTACACACGTGGCTCCGCTTCGTACACATCGTACACACGCGGCTCTGCTCCGTACACGTCGTACACGGCTTTGCTCCGTACACACGCGGCTCCGCTCCGTACACATCGTACACACACGGCTCTGCTCCGTACACATCGTACACACACGGCTCTGCTCCATCCACACTGTAAACCCCTCCTGACCCCACACATAACCTTCACCTCATCCACTCCTGCATACTCTGAGGAGCTGACCATGTGACCCCTGACTCCTCCTTTCCATGTGACATCATGACAGGTCCTGTAAGCACAGAGCAGCCATATATCTAGTGTGCGGCTCTGCAGGTGGAGGTATGTGGAGATTCCCCATTACTGGGTGCAGTAACCCCTCCATTCCCGGAGATAGTGTCCCCTCCCCCAGCTCTGCCATGTGTATATGTACAGTAATATACAGCGGGGTGTGCTCATGTATACAGGGGAGGTCACTCTGGGTTTGGGGACAGATGACGCTTTCTCTCTGGGGTGGAGATTATAGGGAAAGGAAATGTCTGTTTCTCATATAAATAGAAATGTAGAAATATGCAATTTTCCTAATTTCGAGTCATATTTTTGAATAAGGGGATTTCCCATGAGATGTCGGTGGTGTCGGAGGGGCCTGTTAGAAGGAGACGGGTCCAGCAGAGCCCAACAGATTTATTTAAGAAAGTAGGGTCAATTTTCTGCCGTAGACTTCAGAATGTGGCAGAAGAGTAGCTGGAAGATGAGGTAATTTAATAGAAAGGTTCATGGAATGTCTTCCTACAGCCGACCTGTCTTAAAGGGGTTGTTCACTGCTAGGATCACCTCTTCTTATTCCCCCTGGTTGATCCCATTAAAATAAAAGAGCTTATACTCACCTCCAGTGCTGGTGCCATTCCAGCGGTGATGATACTCGCTCTCCCGGGGCTCATATGAGGTTGTTACATCACACGAGTCCCAATCACAACCGACTTCATTATCCCAACCTTCAGACATATAAGTAATCAACAGGATGTGAGAGTGTGTCGCCCTGGGCAAGCCAGGGGACACAGGTCACAACACCACCACACCCCACACTCCAGGTAGGCACATCACAGCTAACCAGAAATCCTTGTTGCCTTCCTCCAGAGGTTGATGATGCACACCAGGGGGTGGGCCAGGCGGTTGGCTCCGCCCACCAAGGAGCTCACAACACTGGAGGCAGGAAGAAACCAGGCAGATGAGTCTAGGAGGAGGAAGTGGAAGGAGTGAAGGAGTAGTCTAGACAGAGTGAAAGTAGTAAAGGAGGAAAAGCAAGTAAAGTGACAGAAGAGAAAGACAGCCTGAAGGGTCCAGCTTTGTGAGGGCCTGAACAGCAAGGTCAGCAACGGCGGTGACTGTCTGGAGGGGGACCGTTTGGAAGTTCCTGGAAGGACCCCGTTGGCTGTGTGCCCGGTGGTCTGGAGCAGTGTTCCGAAGGACAGTCAGCACCAGGGCAGGGGCCTCTCGGACCCCGGCAAGGCTAGGAGTCGCCAGATTTGCCAAATCCGTCAGTGACGGGGACGCAGATCCCCCAACAACCAAGTCCCGATTGAAGGCAACAGCCCAACCCGTATTGGAGAGACACCGCCACCACCACGGCACCAGTTTCTCAGGGCCAGCGCCTGCGGGCAAAGTGTAGAGCTCCTCCGGCCCAGATTGCAGCCGGGGAGCGGGTAACCGGAGGGAATCCACCGCTACCATCAGTCAACACAGGTGCAAGGAAGAGAGACATCACCGTCACCTACCGGGAGTGCAGGTGCAGCCGTCTGTGGGACCGTCCTACCAGCCGTTGGTTTACCGTACAAACTGTCCGTGTGTCAGGCTGAGTGAGTACCATAGTGCCGCAAGGCACAGCGCTGCCCCCGCGTCCCTGCGCCCTCCAGGCCCTACACTTCACATCTCATCACCGGGCCCCGGGATCACCAACCCCTACCCACGGAGGGGCAACACAACACCTGGCTGCTCCGCATCACCATCCCCGGGACCCCCACACTAAGCAGCGGTGGTGCAATCACCACAACCGTGGGTGGCGTCACGAACTATAACAATCCCCACACCCAACAAACACCCCCTTTCACTCACGGGCGAGGAGTGTCGCTTGAGAAACCCCGGGATCCGGCCCACAGCTCGAGCCACCAGGAGCAGCTGCCGGACCCGAGCAGAAGGGGTGAGCGCGGTGTGCTGACACCCTCCTCCCCGCCCGCGACAACTTGGCGTCACGAACAGGATCTTACCGCTCTGCCGTCAGGTAGAGGTGCGCCTTGTTACCGCCGGAGGCATCCGGCAGAAAAATTTCAGAAGCCGCCATCTTTGGCGCGAAAAGTTCCCGCTCGAGCGTCTTCTCGAGCAGTAGAGGCGCGAAGGCCAAAACCCCGCCCCGAGAGAGGAGGGGCCGGAAAGAGCTAAGGGGGACGAAATGGCGGCTGGCCGCATGTAGCTGCGGCTATAAATGCAGGGACGCCAGGACCTTGCAAGAATACCGTTCCTGGAAGCAACCAGTGAAGACACCATGTGGATGCCGTCCCGCGACACCGTACCCCCCGCGCCTGGAACCGCGGCGTGGGTGGAGATCCGGACCGCGCAGCTCTATCAACGGCTGCAGGTCAAGATGCAGCTCCTCATGGAGGAGTGGGAGGCTGACATGGCGGACGTTGTAGCCACCGTGCGGAGACGCGAGGAGGAGGCGGAGAAAGGGAGGGTGAGTGACCCACGTCCCAATGCCCTTGCAGGGCCGGTCATCGCGGCTGTGGGGCCCGGTCCAAGCCCTCTCCCCCCGTTGCCTCCCTCGCCACCCGTCTCGGAGGCCATGACCCCGCCACTAGGCCCGCTACCACCGCAACCGGTAGCGATACCCAGCCCGTCCGCCCCAGCGGACCGACCTGTAGCCGGAGCCCGCAACAAACCGGAGGCATTACCATGGAAGGCCCCGAAGATTGTGCCAGAGACCGTCCCCGAGCAGTTTCCCGAGCCGGAGCCGACGACCCGCTCCGAGCCGAAGGCCCGGCTGCGGAAAGCCCCTGTGCCCATCCCCCACACCTCGGCTGAGGTGGCGCCGGGTTGTTGCTGCAAGGCAGCGCCCAAGGCCATGACACCGCGGGATACGCTACCCACCTTCCTGACAGTGGGTAACGTGCTGGATGTCCCGCGGGGCTCAACCCGTGCGCCGGAGCAGGTAGCAGCGCCATACTGGGACAGGGAGCCGACAAAGCTGGGCCTGGAGATCGCGGAGAGGGAGAGAAGGAAAGCCGAGCTGGTGGCCCGAGCCATTCGGGAAAAAGAAAACTTGCGGCAAGCGACCTTCCGTGTCCGGGGCCCGTTCTACGAGGGGCAGGTGAGGCGATTTGATATCCGCCGGGGCTACGGATTCATATACAAACCGGGCCTGGAGGCCGAGGTGTTTGTGGCCCGGCGGGACGTGCATGCCCATCTGCCCGAGGAGCATCCTGGCCGCAATCTCATACCAGGGGACATGGTGCGTTACACCCGGCACTGCGGAGAGAGGGGGTGGTTTGCCCTGGACGTAAAGCTGAGGGGCAGCCCGGAGAGCAAGGTGTGCTCTGCATCCCCTCCCTCGGATGAAGCAGAAAAAGGACCGGAGTAGGGCAGCGGATGCCCGTTGCACCGTCCCCGTTGGGACCACCACTGAGTTGCTTGTTTGCTGTGTGTTGTTTGAAAAAGTTTGAAATGATCAGAAGAAAATGATTATACCGAGTACTTCACCAGATTTGCTTTGTGATTTGCAACCGGCAGGAGCCGGCACCGTTGTCCCCGTGGGGACCGTTAAAGTTTATTTGCATGGGAACTATCCATGGACAAGCCCGTGAACTTGCAGGGCACCACAAACGTTAAGTGGCTTGTAAATATGTTGGGTACCGTTACCGTTTCCGCAATACCGCCTCCGGAGAGGCAGGTTGGAGGGAGGGCCCTGAGCAGAGCAGGCCAGGGCCCAGCCACCAAAGGAACCGGTGGCCACCCTCTGGAGGGGAAGGACAGATCCCGCTCGGGTAACTTGTGCTGGACTGTGGGTCAAGGGGTGCTGCCTGGGTTTTAGGGGCAGCATCAGGGCCAGGTTGCTTGGGTGGGAGAGAGCGGAAATCGTGACCGTATACCGTTGCAACGTTAAAGTGAATGTGCCTCCCGTCTTGGGAAGAGTTTTTGATTAAAAATGTATTTATGTTTGCTTAACCCTGTTACCCCTTTTAGGCTATGTGCGCACTAGGCGTTTTTGCCGCGTTTTTAGCGGCGTTTTTTACCGCGTTTTTGTGCTGAAAACGCAGTGACATTGCTTCCCCAGCAATGCCAATGGGTTTTCATAAGTGCTGTCCCCACACAGCGTTTTTTTTTAGCTGCGTTTTTGTGGTGACCACAAAAACGCAGCATGTCAATTATTTCTGCGTTTTTCACTGCGTTTTTCACTCATTGAATTCAATGAGATGTTAAAAACGCAATGAAAAACGCATATAGCCGCGTTTCTATGACTAAAAACGCAGCTATACACGCAAGGGGTGGGTACTACAGTGACGTGTACAGGAAGAGGATTCCTTCTGTTGGTAAACACAGAAGCATGAATCCTCCCGGTACCGTCACCGCTGCCTCCACCTCCCGTCCTGTGCATGTCAGCTCCGTGCGGCGCCATGTCTGGGCGGGAGGTGGAGGCAGCGGCGAAAACCAAAGTGAACAGTAGAAAAATAAAAAAATGTCATATATACTCACCTGTCTGCAGGGTCCGGTGCAATGCCCGCTCCCATCTCCTCCCGGTACCGCCGCTCTGGCTGTGTGCAGTCTCCCCGGCCGGCAGGACCTTGCTTGCAGGACCTGGCGAGGGATCACCTGATGCAGTCACCTGACGCATCAGCTGATCGTAGTCTCGCCGGCTTTTTCCTGCCCGGCCGGCTATCAGCTGATCCTGCCGTCAGGGGACTTCATCAGCTGGATCAGCTGATTACCGGCAGCTGCTGCAGCGATCGGACGGGATCAGACTCCTGTCCAATCGATCGCTCCAGGAGCTGCCGGTCATCAGCAGAGCACATAAGTGAGTATTATTATTTTTTTTTCTACTGATGCATCAGCTGATTGTATAACCGGCTTTTATACAATCAGCTGATGTGTGATGTGATTCAGGCTTTTGAACCTGACACATCATCTGATCGCTTTGCCTTCCAGCAAACCGATCAGATGATATTGGATCCAGATTGGACGGCGCGGGACCCTGACCCAGGATTACTGCGGAGGGGGGTTAATTTCAATAAAGATGGAGTCACTAATTCTGTTGTGTTTTATTTCTAATAAAAATATTTTTCTGTGTGTTGTGTTTTTTTTTTATCATTACTAGAAATTCATGGTGGCCATGTCTAATATTGGCGTGACACCATGAATTTCGGGCTTAGGGCTAGCTGATAATATACAGCTAGCCCTAACTCCATTATTACCTAGCTAGCCACCCGGCATCAGGGCAGCTAGAAGAGTTGGATACAGCGCCAGAAGATGGCGCTTCTATGAAAGCGCCATTTTCTGGGGTGGCTGCGGACTGCAATTCGCAGTGGGGGTGCCCAGAAAGCATGGGCACCCTGCACTGTGGATTCCAATCCCCAGCTGCCTAGTTGTACCCGAATGGACTCAAAAATTAGGCGAAGCCCACGTCATTTTTTTTTTTTAATTATTTCATGAAATAATTAAAAAAAAAGGGCTTCTCTATATTTTTGGTTCCCAGCCAGGTACAAATAGGCAGCTGGGGGTTGGGGGCAGCCCGTATCTGCCTGCTGTACCCGGCTAGCATAGAAAAATATGGCGAAGCCCATGTCATTTTTTTTTCTTTTTGGGCAAAAAACTGCATACAGTCCTGGATGGAGGCTGCTGAGCCTTGTAGTTCTGCAGCTGCTGCCTGCTCTCCTGCATACACTAGTGAATGGAGGATGCTGAGACTTGTAGTTCTGCAGCTGCTGTCTGCTCTCCTGCATACACTAGTGAATGGAGGATGCTGAGACTTGTAGTCCTGCAGCTGCTGTCTGCTCTCCTGCATTCACTAGTGAATGGAGGATGCTGAGACTTGTAGTCCTGCAGCTGCTGTCTGCTCTCCTGCATACACTAGTGAATGGAGGATGCTGAGACTTGTAGTCCTGCAGCTGCTGTCTGCTCTCCTGCATACACTAGTGAATGGAGGATGCTGAGACTTGTAGTTCTGCAGCTGCTGTCTGCTCTCCTGCATACACTAGTGAATGGAGGATGCTGAGACTTGTAGTTCTGCAGCTGCTGTCTGCTCTCCTGCATACAATGAACATTTTGAAGAAGGAAATGACATCAGACCTTTTTTTTTTTTTTTTTTCATCAACAATCTTTAATGGCATTGTGCACTGATTAAAAACGCAGTGAGCAAAAACGCAGCAAAAAACGCACCAAATCGCGTGCATGCGTTTTTGCCGCGTTTTTTAAGCCGCGGGTGCGTTTTTTAGACAAAAACGCACATAAAAACGCAGCATGATAAAAACGCCTAGTGCGCACATAGCCTTACAGAAAAAAATAAAACCGGTGTAGGACGGCAGCCCGCGGACGGTCTGCATTTTGCTAAGGGGGAATGTGTCGCCCTGGGCAAGCCAGGGGACACAGGTCACAACACCACCACACCCCACACTCCAGGTAGGCACATCACAGCTAACCAGAAATCCTTGTTGCCTTCCTCCAGAGGTTGATGATGCACACCAGGGGGTGGGCCAGGCGGTTGGCTCCGCCCACCAAGGAGCTCACAACACTGGAGGCAGGAAGAAACCAGGCAGATGAGTCTAGGAGGAGGAAGTGGAAGGAGTGAAGGAGTAGTCTAGACAGAGTGAAAGTGAAAGTAGTAAAGGAGGAAAAGCAAGTAAAGTGACAGAAGAGAAAGACAGCCTGAAGGGTCCAGCTTTGTGAGGGCCAGAACAGCAAGGTCAGCAACGGCGGTGACTGTCTGGAGGGGGACCGTTTGGAAGTTCCTGGAAGGACCCCGTTGGCTGTGTGCCCGGTGGTCTGGAGCAGTGTTCCGAAGGACAGTCAGCACCAGGGCAGGGGCCTCTCGGACCCCGGCAAGGCTAGGAGTCGCCAGATTTGCCAAATCCGTCAGTGACGGGGACGCAGATCCCCCAACAACCAAGTCCCGATTGAAGGCAACAGCCCAACCCGTATTGGAGAGACACCGCCACGGCACCAGTTTCTTAGGGCCAGCGCCTGCGGGCAAAGTGTAGAGCTCCTCCGGCCCAGATTGCAGCCGGGGAGCGGGTAACCGGAGGGAATCCACCGCTACCATCAGTCAACACAGGTGCAAGGAAGAGAGACATCACCGTCACCTACCGGGAGTGCAGGTGCAGCCGTCTGTGGGACCGTCCTACCAGCCGTTGGTTTACCGTACAAACTGTGTCCGTGTGTCAGGCTGAGTGAGTACCATAGTGCCGCAAGGCACAGCGCTGCCCCCGCGTCCCTGCGCCCTCCAGGCCCTACACTTCACATCTCATCACCGGGCCCCGGGATCACCAACCCCTACCCACGGAGGGGCAACACAACACCTGGCTGCTCCGCATCACCATCCCCGGGACCCCCACACTGAGCAGCGGTGGTGCAATCACCACAACCGTGGGTGGCGTCACGAACTATAACAATCCCCACACCCAACAAACACCCCCTTTCACTCACGGGCGAGGAGTGTCGCTTGAGAAACCCCGGGATCCGGCCCACAGCTCGAGCCACCAGGAGCAGCTGCCGGACCCGAGCAGAAGGGGTGAGCGCGGTGTGCTGACACCCTCCTCCCCGCCCGCGACAAGAGCTACGGCTGTAACTCATTTTCCATTAATTATGTATATGTCAGAAGGAGGGGAGAGGTAAGGCTAGTTTCACACATCACATCCGGCATTTCACCGGATTGCCAGATTAGGCACACTCCAGTACAGTGTAATACTGTACAATGGTATCGCGGCAAGCTCCGGTCACATGCTCCAGTCACATGACAGTATGTGACCGGAGGTTACCGCGCTGCCATTGTACTGTATTACACTGTACTGGAGTGAGCCGTATCCGGCAAAATGCCAGATGTGTGAAACGGATCTAAGCCCGTGGTGATTGAGCGCAGAACTCATGTCACATAAACTCATATGAGCCCCGAGAGAGCGAGCCCAGCACCGCTTTAATAGGGCCAGCACTTGAGGTGAGTACGAGCTCATATAAGCTCTTTTTATTTAATGAGGGGCAAACAGGGATAATGAGAAGTAGTAGTGAACAACCCCTTTAAAGAAACATATTAATGAATGGGTCCACAATTGTGTGCTGGAAACTTGACTTCTCAAAAGTCTTTTTCTAGAAGGCTCAATTCGAGTTGAAGACGGTCACATTATTTAATGATGGGGGACAAGGGACACTGTCACGACTATCACGGAGTTTGGTGATCGTAAAGCTGACTGATATGATTACTGTAGAAAATTATCTTTTAGGATACACTACACACCTTGGGAATATCCACAATAAAAATTGATCAGCACTGCGATTTAAAATCCACATCTTGACAGTGTATGCTGCAGATTGTACTCCGGATACAATGCAAAGGGTAAAATGAGCAACTTAACCACCATTTCCCAAATGATTTTTTGTTTTTTGGCAATAGAAGGTCACAGCGTTTGGCTGCGTAAAATGCTCCCTGACTTTATTGTTCTAGCTATTAGTATTCATTGTACTAGGTAGCTTTCCTCCTGGGTTTTCATCTCTTCCCCTTTAGGACCCAGCAAAGCCCTCCTTTTATCCAGCTGCTGATTATCAGTATTATTATTATTTATTATTATAGCGCTATTTATTTCATGTATTGTGCTTGTGCTTAAATACTCCCATCTTCCCTGGACTTGTGCTGGTGATATTATTCAGTAGATTCAAGCCTTGGTTGCAAGCAGGTGGCTTGTACTCCTCTTCTGTATCATTGCTAAAACTTTGCTGAACTTCTACCTGAGTAATCTGTGGATAAGTAGTTCATGCATTTTCCCCAGTGTGTTCTTCTTGTGTCTTCTCTAGTGTTTTGTGGGGTTGATGAAGAGCTTATCCCAATCGTTCCCTATGTTAGGTCCAGCACTAGGGATACTTAGGGTCAAGTATCCATTTCGGTGCTTAGGTGCGGAATCTATTTAAGGATTTTAGGTGGTGAGGAACCACAGGGACCAGCGTTAGGTTTGGTCAGGAGTCACCATCTCCCCCTTCCCTAAACACAGGATTTCCCTTCCCTTTCGATGTTTGCTTGGTACTTCCCCATACCTAGCGTGACAGATATCATCAATCTATATATGGACAGAGTTCACTGCGGCATTTCTGCTGTAGCAGTTCAGCGGTGAATATGCCCCATAGGAACATACCCGTGTGGTACTCAATGAAAGCTTCTGTGGTATTTATTGCTATGAAATTTGCTGCAGGAATATTCCTTAAACGTTAATTTGTAACACCTTCATAACAGGGCGATTTTTTTCATTTTTGCCCTTCAGTTTTTCCTCCCCTTATAGCAAGAGACATACTTTTTTAATTCTCCATTAACATAGCCGTATTAGGGCTTTTTTGTTGACGGATGAGTTGTAGTTTTGAATGACACCATTCATTTCACCATAAAATATACATTTATAAATTATATATGTGGTGAAATGTTGGGAAAAAAATTGCATGGTAAAAATGACCTCAATATTATTCTCCAAGTCAGTACAATTATAGCAAAACCAACCGTGTAGAAAGAAGTGATGAAAAAAAATTCTAAAGTTGGTAAACAAAAAAAAAAAATGATGTGTGATGATCTTTTCTGAGACCTGTACTGTTTTTATTATATCGTTGATAGAACTATATGAAGGCTTGTTTTTTTTGTATGATGAGCAGCTGATAATAATGATTTCATTTTTAAAAGTGAACCTGTCAGATCCACAAGCTGTTCTGGATGTATATTGCTAATCCCTGCCTAAAGGCCGCTTTACACGTGGCGATTTATCGTGCGATTGCATGTGCGATCGCACCCGCCCCCATCGTTTGTGCATCACGGGCAATTTGCTGCCCGTGTCGCACAAAGTCGTTAACCCATGTCACACGTACTTACCTTCCAAACGACCTCGCTGTGGGCGGCGAACATTCTCTTCCTGAAGAGGGAGGGACGTTCGGCGTCACTGTGATGTCAGACAGCGGCCACCCAATAGAAGCGGAGGGGCGGAGATGAGCGGGACATAACATCCCGCCCACCTCCTTCCTTCCGCATTGCCGGCAGGACACAGGTAAGCTGCAGTTCATCGTGCCCGGGGTGTCACACGGAGCGATGTGTGCTGCCTCTGGAACAATGAACAACCTGCGCGCAGAAGGACGTTCGATTTTTTTGAAAATGAGCGACGTGTCAACGAGCAACGATAAAGTGAGTATTTTTGCTCGTTCACAGTCGCTCGTAGCTGTCACACGCTACAATATGTCAAACGATGCCGGATGTGCGTCACTAACGACGTGACCCCGACGACATATCGTTAGATATATCGTAGCGTGTAAAGGACGCTTTACTGTCCCTGTATCTAGCAGCATACATTAAAAATACTTTTTCTAAAGATATCTTTAAAATCTTTTATGATATGCTAATGAGCGAATGGACCAGTCGCAAGGTTGTTAGTTTCCCCGACTAGTCCGTCGACAGCTGACATGCTATTAAATGCCCAGCGTCATCAGCTTGGACGCGCGTACCTACGTCCATAGTCACCACTGATGATGGCAGGTTTAGGCTTAGTGCGCATGATCAGAAGTCCCCGTCACTTCCGGTAATGCGCACTAGACCTCTCTGAAGCCAGGACGGGTAAACCCGCCTTCATAGTGCGCATGACCTGAAGCGCGGTGACGTCTGATCATGCGTACTGATCCTAAACCCGGCAGCTGAGGCGGTGACAATGGACACAGATATGCACATCATTGCTGCTGATGCTGGGCAGGGACAAGCTAACATTCTAAGAGGGTGGACTAGTCGGGGGAAATAACGACCTTGGAACTAGTGCCTGCGCTCATTAACCTATCAGAAATATTCTTTAGAAATATTTTTTCAAAAGATCGCTTTATCTATGCAACTAAATGTAGGGACAGTTAGCCAAGGATTAGAAATATAATCCAGAACTGCTCATGGTTCTGGGTGCATATTGGACCTGACAGGTTCCCTTTAAGTACATGGTTGCATTTATTTTGTTAATAGAGTGGTGTAGTGACTGAAAAATCGCAGTCTTGGTGTTTCAATTTGTTTGGTTTTTTTTCGGAATTTACCATATGTTAAAGGGAACCTGTCAGCAGATTTGGGGCCTATAAGCTTCGTCCACCACCAGTGGGCTCTTGTATACAGCATTCTAACATGCTGTATATAAGATCACTGGCCGCTGTGTAGAACGTAAAAATGACTTTATAATACTTACCTAAACGGTCGGTGGAGTGCAGATGGCTGTCTCCGTTCTCCAAGTGCAGCGCACTCTTTCGGCCATCTGCGGCCTGCGCAGGACCTCAATGCCGGCGAGTGTGGATGACGTACGACACATCATGCACCGCGGTTAGAGAAAAAGGAGAACAAAGATGGCCGAAAGAGGAGGCGCCGCACCCAGAGAACGGAGACACCCATCTGACCCATCGGCACCGTTTAGGTGAGTATTATAAAGTGATTTTTAGGTTCTACATAGCGGCCTGGGCTGTTATATACAGCATGTTAGAATGCTGTATATAAGAGCCCACTGGTGGTGGCCGCAGCTTATAGACCCAAAATCTGATTACAGGTTCCCTTTAATAACCATATATTTCGATAGATGATGCTGCACGTATCGCTGATGTAAACATCACAACCAGCGGTCGTGCATCAGTCTCTCACCTGTCATGTGATCTCCCCCTAACGTAACGACACTTGTATGTCATGTGACCGGAGGAAAACAGCCCGTGCTTTGCTTTGTATCTCGCAGCGGAATAATCAATCTGAGGCTCCCCATGCTGCACTATGGATCGGTGCTTGCTTGCAGCCATAGTAGGAGATAAAGGAGACATTAATTATACATGTAAAAGAATGCTATATCAATTTTATCATAAAGGAGGTACCCCCTACAATCGTTATTCAGCCCATATCTCATTACCGACTCTTCTCAAAAAGAAATAGGAAAAAAGAAATAGTCTTTCAGCTCATGATAAATTATGATGTTCATAATCAGTAAGACTGCAGTCAATCCTACTCATACAACAAATTTAATTTCATCAATACTTAACTATGATACAATACTTAACTTAAACTACTAAATAAACATGATGTTTCTAATCTACTATTTTGGATTCCTATTGACAAGAGTGCTGGATATCTTCCTTTTGCCTTTTTTAGCATTAACTCATATCAAGCCAGCTAGCCGAACTGGACTTTCTGTGCACCGCTTGTAACAAAGACTTTCCAGAAGTGGTGAGCTGATTTAACTCTTGAACTTTCTTGCTAGCCTATGGGGACTGCATGAGTATTAAGACAGTATATGTCCACAAGTTATCGTTATGAGCATAACCAAAATCATGCTAATTCAGCTAAAATAAAGTTCCAATAAGCCTTTACGAGATTCCTCTGGTGGTTTTTCTAACTAGAGAGAGAAATGACCAAGTGTTTGAATTAAAAATTCCTAAACCTTTTTGCCTATAATATAATCTGTCCAGAGTTCCCCTTACATATTAGATAAGCAGTTTCAGCCATAAACTGTGGGTACGTAAAGGGGTTATCGAGTGACATCAAAGCAGCCCACTTCCACACTGGAAATGAATAGTGCCAATGTTGTTATGACCCACACACCTGCTGTAACCTGCGCACATCAGTTAAATAAGCATACATCATGCATTTTATCTGCCAATCATGCATGCCAGGTCATGACATCACAGTATTACTTACTTCTGATGTGATAGTGAACCATTATGATTGCTGCCAGAAAATTTATTTAAGCAAGAATACCGTACGTGTAATTGCTAGAGCATTTTTCTACAATGAAGTACAATACAATCAATCATTTTCAAACAAAAACCACATTACATTATGTATTTGAGCATTCAATGCAATCTTCTTTAAATCACTAGAAGCCATATCTTCCCTATTACCACGCCTCATAAAATGCCAATATTGTCTAGAGGTCTCCCACAGCTCTTCTGTAGCCTTCCACTTTGTGCAAGGCATATGGCTATGTGACCGTATTGTCACAGGCCTTGCATTATCAGTGCAGATTCCGAGGCTAAAACGATTTAAGGACTTGTGGTTTTTGCCCTGGAGTCTCTGATTGTGCCTCCCAAGATGATGAGCTGCTTCTCACAATTTAAAAAACGCTGATCTACAGCAATAGTGTACCAACCATACTTGCATCACCTCTGGCTAATTTGTGTGAATTTTGAAGCTGCTTTGATATTCACTCAATTAATGTTCCAATTAATACTAATAAGAGAGCATGAAATATCTAAATGTTCTATGTTCTCATGTACTCACTTATTATCTACAGTAATTGTATTATTACATGGGATCTTTATGATGTTACATCAACTCATTGTCTATCTATTTAGGTTCCTACAATATCGGATAATTTCAGTGGAGATCTTCTTTATAAGAGAATTTTCCTGATTGACCCATCAACGATGGATAAGAACAGGGACAAGATGGTGGAGAGGATATTACATCTCACCCTAGAGATCCTCTTCCGGCTTACTGGAGAGGTGAGAGATTCTGATGACGTCACATTACATCATTCTTATCTATGGGAATAACAGATGAACAGAACTGGAGAGGTGAGGACTCTGGAAATGTCTGTAGTGAGTTTTATTAATGTGTCTCTCCATATCCAGGATTACACAGTAGTGAAGAAGACCTCTAGTGAGCACTGTCAGGCCCCTGTGTCTGAGGGATGGGGAAGACCCCTGAGCCTAATCACAGGGCCTCCACCTCACCCCCTGATACATGAGGACATTGATGACCAGAAGATCCTAGAACTCACCTACAAGATGATTGAGCTGCTGACTGGAGAGGTGACACTGCTGGGAATGCTGGGACATTATACAGTAATGCTATGAAGGGATTGGGGGATGACTGTATCATTGTATGTGTCAGGTTCCTATGAGATGTCAGGATGTCACCGTCTATTTCTCCATGGAGGAGTGGAAGTATTTAGAAGGACACCAAGATCTGTACAAGGACGTCATGACGGAGGTTCCCCAGCCCCTCACATCACCAGGTAATAGACAGGACTAAATACACACGGCCTATAATTATCTGTATGTAAAGAATGAATTCAGTCCCTGTATGTGTTTCCTCCAGTTCTATCCGGTAAGAAGACAACACCAGAGAGATGTCCCCGTCCTCTTCTTCCACAGGACATTGCCAAGATGACAAAGAGGATATTACACCTCGCCCTAGAGATCCTCTTCCGGCTTACTGGAGAGGTGAGAGATTCTGATGACATCACATTACATCATTCTTATCTATGGGAATAACAGATGAACAGAACTGGAGAGGTGAGGACTCTGGAAATGTCTGTAGTGAGATTTATTAATGTGTCTCTCCATAACCAGGATTACACAGTAGTGAAGAAGACCTCTAGTGATCGCTGTCAGGCCCCTGTGTCTGAGGGATGGCGAAGACCCCTGAGCCCAATCACGGGTCCTCCACCTCACCCGCAGATACATGAGGACATCAATGACCAGAATATCCTACAACTCACCTACAAGATGATTGAGCTGCTGACTGGAGAGGTGACACTGCTGGGAATGCTGGGACATTATACAGTAACGCTATGAAGGGATCGGGGGATGACGGTATCATTGTATGTGTCAGGTTCCTATAAGGTGTCAGGATATCACCATCTATTTCTCCATGGAGGAGTGGGAGTATTTAGAAGGACACGAAGATCTGTACAAGGACGTCATGATGGAGGTTCCCCAGCCCCTCACATCACAAGGTAATAGAAAGTGCTAAATACACACTTGTAATGAAACAAAGTTTCTGGAATGTAGTTTTTTAAAATATTCTCTTTTTTTGCAAAAACCTGTATCGCCCACCGACTCCAGTATATCTGACAAACTGTGTTACAGTATGTATAAAGGTTTCATCCAAGGATGACTTTAGGTTTTGTATTATTCCATAATTGTTGTTTTTGACGGTAAGAGGCATTTTGCATGTGTGTTGAGGTGTTCTCTCCATGGATAGACCCAGGAGATTTGAAAACCATTCTTCCAACATAAGCCAATGCTGGATTGTATAAAAATAATTGTGCATTCACATTTGAACTAGACATTCCTACAGGTGAGTAATAGCAACTAATGGCCGAGAAGTCACAAATTCTACTAAAAATTAAAGTCAGTTGTGGCACCACGATCATTAGTAAATGTCTTTATCTTAATAACACAATTCTGATCTCTACATGACTACCAGTGTTTATTATGAGGCTGAGTTTGGCAGATTGGTTGCTACAGCATAACACTGGGCTTTGACACTCGTGATGTCTGCATCATTTTATACATACTGTAATTTGAAATAATGGCAGATAGAGATGTATCTATCCAAACTGCATACCCCCTACCCACTATAGTAAGGTGAAGTAAAGTACAATAAAACTCCTACATCTCCCCAGCCCATCACAAACCAAAATCTTTCCCATTAATAATGTACTGACTCAAGTTCATATTTTGGAAAATAACGTCATAGTGTTCACGTTATTGAGGGCCAAATATAAATCTGTACATGTATTTGTTATCCTACACACAACATTGCAAAAGAGAAAAATATAGAGGAGGAAAATATGAGAAAAAGTCAGGTGGTTATTGTGATGAGTCACTGGTTCTTGATCTCAAGTAGACTAAAAGCTTGTGACCATTTTTACCACCATTGTTGTAAGGATGTTATATACATTAGAGTAATATATGCTAAATCCAATCGATTTAGGTTGGACGACCCAACTATTCCCAGACAGAAAATGCTGAGGGGAAAAAAAAAATCATTAGGCTTATAAGTTTTCATTTGCTTGTTATTTTTTGTTCTTATTGGAGATTGAAAAATGCCAAAAGTGTATGATAGCAACTTCTTCCCTTTTCCCAATTCAAAACACATACACTTTGGATAAACTGAGCTATTATGGGCCTATGGGCAAAGATTAGTAGATGCTAACAGTTCTCCTAAGCAGAAAATTGAATTCTGATATTTGCTTTTCAATTTGTATGGACATTATTATATTAAGATGTTTGAAAATATCCATATCACAGAATAGTTATAGTAGTTTAAAATAAAAAAAAAATGTTTTTGCTTTTGGCAGGTGAATGTATCAGTCATTCCAAGGGACATGTGATATCTTCTAATTTTAAAGCAGATGATCATGGGGTAACAGAAGAAACATGCGAAAAGCATACCTTTACTTCAGATACACCCTCTATTTTGCCACAGAAAGATCTATCATCTGATTATTTTCAACAAGTCCTTTCTTCTGATTCAACACAGACTGTTAAGAAAAATAAAAGAAAATATGTTGAACATCAAAGCGCTCATACAGGGAAGAAGTCTTATTCATGTTCAGAATGTGGGAAATGTTGTATGAAGAAATCAGTTTTTGAAATACATCAGAGAACTCACACAGGAGAGAAGCCATATTCATGTCCTGAATGTCACAAATGTTTTATTCAAAAATCAGATCTTTCTACCCATCAGAGAATTCACACAGGGTTGAAACCATTTTTATGTCCAGAATGTGGGAAATTTTTTAACCAGAAAGTACATCTTGTTAAACATCGTAGAATTCACACAGAGGAAAGGCCACATTCATGTTCTGAATGTAAAAAATGTTTTAAACAGAAATCAGATCTTACTATACATCAAAGAATTCACACAGGGGAAAAGCCATTTTTATGTTCAGAGTGTCAGAAATGTTTTAAACAGAAATCACATCTTCTTTCACATTATAGAATTCACACAAAGGAGAAGCCACATTCATGTTCTGAATGTGGAAAAGGTTTTAATACTAAAGCACTCGTTGTTACACATCAGAGAGTTCACACAGAGGAGATGCCATTTATATGTTCAGAATGTGGGAAATGTTTTAAATGGAAAACAAGTCTTGTTAAACATCAAATAAGCCATACAGGGGAGAAGTCATATGTATGTTCAGAATGTGGGAAATGTTTTAAACAAAAAGCACATCTAGCTACACATCTTAAAACTCACACAGGGGAGAAGCCATATTCATGTTCTGAATGTGGAAAATGTTGTAGCAGTAAATCAGTTCTTCGTAAACATCAAAGAATTCACACAGGGGAGAAACCGTTTTTATGTTCAGAATGTGGGAAATGTTTCAGTCAGAAATCAAATCTTCTTACACATCATAGAATTCACACAGGGGAGAAGCCATATTCCTGTTCTGAATGTGGAAAAAGTTTTAATGAAAAATTACACCTTATTGCACATCAGAATATTCACACAGGAGAGAAGCCTTTTGTATGTTCAGAATGTGGGAAATGTTTTAACCTGAAATCACATCTTGTTACACATCAGAGAACTCATACAGGGGAAAAGCCATATTCATGTTCTGAATGTGACAAATATTTTACCCACGTATCAGGTCTTAATAAACATCTGAAACGTCACCCAAAGGAGAAGCCACATTGATATTCTGAATGTGGAAAAAGTTATAATGCTAAATTATACCTTATTGCTCATCAGAAAATTCACAGGCGAGAAGCCATTTGTATGTTCAGAATGAGGGAACTGTTATTACCAGAAATCACGTCTTATACATCACAGAAGTAATAAACGGGAGAAGCCATATTGTTATATGTTCTTAATGTGAAAAAATTATAATGATAAAATAAATCTCAATATTCATTTCAATTGTAATGTAAAAATAAATCTCAATGTAATAGTTATGTTTAGAATAAAATAAATGTTTTAATTGGACAACTAGTTTTTTCACGCCCCTCTTCCTAGCCCGCAAACACTGACACACAGGCAAAGCCAGATTCATGTCTAAATATGGGAAATGTTTTGCAGAAAACATGCTGTTGACATATGCTTTTTTGGATATTGTGGAAGGGAGCACTAAATGGATTAAGGTGTTTCAGAAACTGAGTTTATGCCTTCTACTAGGGGGGAGAATTGTGTTAAACAGCCATCATCCATTATAGTACCAGCAATCCTATGGTACCGCAATGTGTGCACGCAGATCCCAATGAGAACACTCCCAACTGTGAGAATTCTACCATTAAAGAGGTTATTTAGGACTTTTTTTTTTTTCTTCAATGGGGCACTGCACTTATCGTAGGTGGTTTCTAACAAACTCACTGCAGGAGCACTGAGTTAGTGCAATTTACATGATCTAACTTTATGTCTCAATAAACTTTTTAACTGCTTCACTATGTGAGACTGAGACATTGATGACTTCCATATTATCAAATATGGTGAATGCCAAAAAGAAGAAACAGTAGTGACAGAATCATTTTTTTTGTTCAGAAAGTCAAACACACCAAATTTGAACTAAGATTGAACTAATAAAGATACAGTTCTTAATGCAAAATAAACAAGTCCTCCGGCAACACTGTTATGGCTTTAGAATTATTGTATTTTCCGGATTGTAAGACGCTCTTTTTTTGGTGCACCTTACAAAACGATATGGCTTAACGGGCAGGGGGTGGTGGAGCGGGGTCATAGTAGGCAGGGTCAAAGGGCTCGGAGGAGCTGTGGAGTGGCTCATGAGGGTCACAGGATGGGCTCGGTTGTCTCGCGGAGGCAGGTGCCATTGATCTTCCGGTGATCTGCAGGGGGGGTCAAAGGACTGGGTGTCTCGGCGGTGGGTGCATTGAATCACCTGCAGTTAACACTATGGACTTCGAGAAAATGGCCGTGGAGTCCTATCTGAACACGTGTCGCCTCCGCAGCCATTTTCTTGAAGTCCATCTCATCAACCGCGGGCAATTCAATGGAGCCCACAGTCAAATCAATGGCACCTGCCACCAAGACGCCCCATCCTGTGACCCTCCACTGCAGTGACACCGCCACCCAATCAATGGCGCCTGACACCGCAACACCACCGAGCCCACAGTATCAGCGACCCTCTTGAGCTGCAACACCCCCTTCTCTGAGCCCACAGCATCGCTCTGCCTCCTGTAACCTTCCTGAGCCGCTCCACCACTACCGCTCCCCCCTGGTGAGCATTAGGATTAAGATGCACTAGGATTATAAGACAAACCCTTATTTTAACATTAACACTTATATTTTCCTCCTCTAAATTTGGGATGTGTCTTATAAAATATATAAATATATATAAAATACGGTATATAAGTTATTGTTATATTAAGTAGAACAGCTTTTTCTTTTTATCAGTTAATTTTTTTTTATAAGTAGTTAAAGCATGAAGAAAATATATTACTTTGGTTTCCATAACCATATGTTACCTGGTCAGAAACAAGCAAAGACCTGGCACCCTTGCCTTTCTTTATCGTAGGCCTTTGTAAGTATCTTTGAAGTGTGTCATAGTCATCAACTTGCCATTAGAGATGAGTGGATCCGTGGAAGTATGGTTTGGTGGGTGCAGTCGGACTTTTGAAAAAGTTCGGTTTGAGGCCCGGACTTGACTTGAACCACCCCAATGGAAGTCAATAATTAGACAGTACGGGCCTTTGCCCACATGCAGCCAGCCATAAACAGATCACCTGGGGGCGGGTGGGCAGGGTTTTTCCATTTTTATTTTTTTTTTGAGGGTGCATGCTATATCCAATCATGCTCTTGTTAACCTCAGTGCGATCCAAGCAAACACTGCAAGCGGCTCGCACCGGCTAAGCACCGAGCACAGCGATGCTCACTTGAGTGATTTGTATACATAAGGCACCCAATGTCCGCAAACACTGTTTTTTTTTAATCTGTGTTCAGTACGAACACTGAAACTGGGATTCGCTCATCTCTACTTGCCATACAAAAGAAAATCTCTTAGTACCATAAATATCTGCGATAACACCATGTAAAGAATTACCGTATTTTTCAGACTATAAGACGCACCTGACCATAAGACGCACCCTGGTTTTAGAGGAGGAAAATAGGAAAATAAAATTTTAAGCAGAAAATGTGGTCATGACACACATATGGGCCGAGGATCTGCTGCTGACACTATTATGGGGTAATGTCCTGTTCATATACTCCCCAGCCTGCTATATACCCTCATCCTCCTCATATACTCCCCAGCTTGCTATATACACCCCATGCTGCTCATAATATACCCCTATCCTGCTCATATACTCCCCAGCCTGCTCATATACTCCCCATGCTGCTATATACCCTCATCCTGCTCATATACTCCCCATGCAGCTCATATATTCCCCAGCCTGCTATATACCCTCATCCTGCTCATATACTCTCCATGCAGCTCATATACTCCCCAGCCTGCTATATACCCTCATCCTGCTCATATACTCTCCATGCAGCTCATATACTCCCCAGCCTGCTATATACCCTCATCCTGCTCATATACTGCCCATCCAGCTCATATACTCCCCAACCTGCTATATACCCTCATCCTGCTCATATACTCTCCATGCAGCTCATATACTCCCCAGCCTGCTATATACCCTCATCCTGCTCATATACTGCCCATGCTGCTCATATACTGCCCATGCTGCTCATATACTCCCCAGCCTGCTAGATACCCTCATCCTGCTCATATACTCCCCATGCTGCTCATAATAAACCCCTATCCTGATCTTATACCCCCACCATTCTGGTGTATGGCTGCATCCTGTGCAGAAAGTCAGCTCGGGCACTCAAAGAATTGAAAAAACGAAAATATTGATGCTTATTAATGCCAATTTTTATTCATGCAAAGGTCTGTGCTATTATTATGACGTTTCGGCCATACAATTTTGGCCTTTATCAAATAAATGTACTGAAACAAAAGAAAAAAATACAATATCAAATCTCATAGACATGTACAGTCAATTTTACACATACAGTCAATTCTACACGTAATGCATGCAACAAAAATTCGGCCAATGTTTTTGGCGTTTTGAACAATATGTACGACAAACAAAAAACCTGATGCACACTTGTATGAATTATCAATTCATGATTGTTCAATTAGGAGACCCTAGTATACATAACACATATGTATAAAGGCATTATGAAAAGGGATACGTACCACAAGAAACGTATATGAGGCTAGACTGGTGAAATTAAGTTCACATATGTTGACCAGTGGTACCTTAGTGATCAACCTGAAGTAGAAAACAAACCCATCTTGAGAATATTATAGGTGTTTCATGTATAAGTGTATGCAGGGGACCGTGAAGATTTATGTAAATTATACAAAATCGATAATAAAATTTACCTTTGCTATTATCTATGTGACATGTCTCTTGGAGACCCAAATGTTCACTAACAGGCTGTGGTATATGGTCCGCTAAACCGCTTGAGATACTAAGAGAATGATAAGAATTAGATTACAACCACCATCCGGTGAAGGAGGGGGGTGGGGTTTTTTCAAAGGAAAAGGGGGAGGGGGAGGGGGGGCCAGGGCTTAGTACAGATTCAGTCACCATGTTGGGCACAAAAAGTAATGCAATGTTACCTTAATTAACGTCATTTAACCTCTCAAAGGGACTCATGCTCATGTTGCTGCTGTACTATGGGACCAAGTTCCTTCGAATATGAAGAATAAAAGACAGACTGAGTAACATGGAGAAGATGAGACATATATATACAGGATGGGATTTTCATCACTCACCACTGTGTATACAAATTTAGTCCTTGGTGTGCTGTTAAAGGTTCTTTAGGAAATATCTCTGAGTATCTATAAGTTTTTGTAGAATTATTAAAGAGTCATTAACCTTTCTGCAAGGAGTATTAGTAAATCCCTGTTAGTTACCTGGGTAGGCCAGATGCAGTGGTGGTTCAGTGGAAATACACTGTCAGTGTTCCTGTAAGCCCCGTGTCTACAGCCCCCCTGTGAGGATGTGTAGAATTAACAAAATCAATAACCAAGTCACAGTAACTGACTTGGTTATTGATTTTGTTAATTCTACACATCCTCACAGGGGGGCTGTAGACACGGGGCTTACAGGAACACTGACAGTGTATTTCCACTGAACCACCACTGCATCTGGCCTACCCAGGTAACTAACAGGGATTTACTAATACTCCTTGCAGAAAGGTTAATGACTCTTTAATAATTCTACAAAAACTTATAGATACTCAAAGAGATATTTCCTAAAGAACCTTTAACAGCACACCAAGGACTAAATTTGTATACACAGTGGTGAGTGATGAAAATCCCATCCTGTATGTATATGTCTCATCTTCTCCATGTTACTCAGTCTGTCTTTTATTCTTCATATTCGAAGGAACTTGGTCCCATAGTACAGCAGCAACATGAGCATGAGTCCCTTTGAGAGGTTAAATGACGTTAATTAAGGTAACATTGCATTACTTTTTGTGCCCAACATGGTGACTGAATCTGTACTAAGCCCTGGCCCCCCCTCCCCCTCCCCCTTTTCCTTTGTAAAAACCCCACCCCCCTCCTTCACCGGATGGTGGTTGTAATCTAATTCTTATCATTCTCTTAGTATCTCAAGCGGTTTAGCGGACCATATACCACAGCCTGTTAGTGAACATTTGGGTCTCCAAGAGACATGTCACATAGATAATAGCAAAGGTAAATTTTATTATCGATTTTGTATAATTTACATAAATCTTCACGGTCCCCTGCATACACTTATACATGAAACACCTATAATATTCTCAAGATGGGTTTGTTTTCTACTTCAGGTTGATCACTAAGGTACCACTGGTCAACATATGTGAACTTAATTTCACCAGTCTAGCCTCATATACGTTTCTTGTGGTATGTATCCCTTTTCATAATGCCTTTATACATATGTGTTATGTATACTAGGGTCTCCTAATTGAACAATCATGAATTGATAATTCATACAAGTGTGCATCAGGTTTTTTGTTTGTCGTACATATTGTTCAAAACGCCAAAAACATTGGCCGAATTTTTGTTGCATGCATTACGTGTAGAATTGACTGTATGTGTAAAATTGACTGTACATGTCTATGAGATTTGATATTGTATTTTTTTCTTTTGTTTCAGTACATTTATTTGATAAAGGCCAAAATTGTATGGCCGAAACGTCATAATAATAGCACAGACCTTTGCATGAATAAAAATTGGCATTAATAAGCATCAATATTTTCGTTTTTTCAATTCTTTGAGTGCCCGAGCTGACTTTCTGCACTATTGACTTTTTTCTCGGTGGCACCTAACTTATATTTGTGAGCCAGATTCTATGCTATATATTGGCTGCATCCTGTGGCACATAAAAAAATAAACGTTCATACTCACCTCACCTCACTCCCTGCAACACCGCTCCTCTTACCGTCTATGTCAGCGGCAGCGACGCTGAATGCAGCCGTCCTCCTGCGGCATCGCGATGTCCTCCGGTGGTCTGTGCCGGCGGCTGCGTGTGGACACGTGCGCACAGCGATGACGTCATCGCTGTGCGCGCCGCTAGTCACAAGTCAGCTGACCGGCACAGACAGGAGACCGCAGTGCTGCAGGGGAACGGTGAGTAATGTGTACTGATTCACTGCCCCCCGCACTGATGATGATGGTCTAGGGGCAGTGAATACAGCCGCACATGATCACTCCAGGCTGCAGTTGCCAGGGGTGATCATGCGGGCCGGCTGTTTATTCCCTATCACCCCGCCCACCTGTCAGCGCCGACTTCATCGCTGAGAGATGGGCGGGAGGATGGGCATGCATATTAAATGAGCGGGCCCACGTGGTCACGGCAGGCTGCTACAGCCTGCTCGTGCCCCCGATGACTCGCTCCACCACAGCACCCACATTCCCCGCAGCCACAGTCAGACCATAAGACGCACCCCCAACTTTCCCCCAACATTTGGGGGAAAAAAAGTGCGTCTTATGGTCCGAAAAATACGGTAAAAGTGTGTCGGAGGGAATCCAGGGTTATGAAACAGTGGGGTCAACAACGAAAGTTCACACTACTCCACAGAATCAAGTCACAATAGATAAAGGTAGATAATCAGGTCGACCCATAGAGTAGTTACAGGAAGTCCACAGGAGTGTAGCTCAGAATTGGTGGGCTTCT
Source organism: Anomaloglossus baeobatrachus (assembly GCF_048569485.1). Classification (NCBI taxonomy): domain Eukaryota; kingdom Metazoa; phylum Chordata; class Amphibia; order Anura; family Aromobatidae; genus Anomaloglossus; species Anomaloglossus baeobatrachus. Next base: position 522,785,816 of record NC_134357.1, read on the forward strand.
AATTTTGGCTAGAATGATTCCAAAGATCCTGCCACCATATTAGCTAATGGTGAAAGCATAGCAGTCTTATAATATTTCAAAATATTAGGTACCAAAAACCCACTGCCAATATATAAAGGTACATGGTAGAGGAGGATATTCTTGGTTGATTATATTTCAGGATAAATCGCATCATTTATTATTGCAAAGGTAAGGTTTTCTTTTGGGGTGATGGAATAGGAAGTGTGCAAAAGAGCTATAAAATTCTCAGTAGCATGACCAATAAATAGAATGGATGCAACCCAAACAAAAAATAAAAGGGGAAACCCATTTTCTAAGATTATTTTCAAATAAAGTAATGAGAGGTTGATAATTGAATTTATAAAGAGATTTTGAGGTTGGTCTTCGCAAAGAAATAATTATTTAAACAATGTCATCAAACTCATAATTAGCAAACAATGCCAGACAAGTGTTTGTATTGTTAAGGTCCAGTCACACACAATGACTTACCAGCGATTCCGACAACGATATATCCTGATAAGGATCGCTGGGAAGTCTCTGGTGAGATGTCACACAGTCAGGCCTTACCAACGACACTGTAACGATACAGGTCGCAGTAGCGACCTGTATAACGATCTTTACGGTCATTGGTACCCTGTCACACAGTGTCAAACACAGCGATGCGTCTTACCCAGCAGGACATCGCCTTTGAAGAAAATGATCCGGACCATTCGGCAATGATTAGCGATCTCACAGCAAGGGCCTGATCGCTGGTAGGTGTCACACATAACGAGATCGCTGGTGAGATCGTTACTGTGTCACAGAAACTGTGACTCAGCAACGATCTCGTTAGCGATCTCGTTGTGTGTGACGGGGCCTTAAGGCTATGTGCCCACAGGAGTTTGTACCTGTGGATATATCCGCAGGTACGGCCGCAGGTTTCCCGCATATGCTCACCAGAATCCGCAGCTATTTTTAACTGCGGTAGTACAGCGAAATAGCTGCGGAAAACATGCGGACATTCATGCGGCTTACCTGCGGAAGTCCCAGCCTCTATCTCCATAGTGGAGGGCCGGGAATTCCGCAGGTAATTCCGCAGAAAGAATTGACATGCGACTGCCGGATATCCGCAGCATGTTCCGCAGCTGCACATATCCGCAGCATGGACTCAGCACTCCCCATGTCCCATAGGATAACATGGGGAATGTCTGTACATGCTGAAACCTGCGGATTTATCTGGAAAATACAGAAAATCCACGAATTTTCCGCAGATAAATCCGCAGGTTTAATTTCCCGTGGGCACATAGCCTAAGAGAATCGTGAATTACATGGTTGAATAGCAATTATTAAGTCGTAATATCAAACGTGTGCTGTGCTCAGACAGATAACGTAAACAGTAGAAGTCCAAAACAATCACCCAATACTCAAGGCATCACGGTAATCTAGGAAATAAAACTTAACTTACACTAGTAAGGTACAAATTGTCTCTCCAGGACTGGAGACAAACTCTAGCGCAGCACCACCTATTGGAAGTAGCGATCCTAAAAGTTAAATGTGGATTTTTAACAACCCTTTACATATAACTTAGGATATATGCCGGATCAGAATCCCAATTGCAGACACGGTGTTTCGGGGTGCTTGCCCCTCATCAGTGCAAAGTATGGGGTGTCTGATCTGGCTCATGAGAAAGCTATGTGGGGAAGGTAAAAAGGGAATAATTACTCTATATACAAAACAATAATTTAATATTTTTGCAAGATTATCAAACAGGAAAACAGAAAAAAGGGTGGGGGTTGGGGGAACACAATGTTATATTCTCCAAGAAAAAAGGGGGACACAATGGTATATTTTACAGTTTTAAAGGGGACATCATGCTGCTGCCATTCCAGAAAACCCAAAGCCCTAAAAAAACTAGAGACTAGAGATGAGCGAACCTGAGGTTTGCTTTTCGAACTGAACATCAAATTTAAAAATCAAGATTTGGGTTCGGATGCCATACGTGCAAACTTCACTTGTGCGAGCAATGCTGTGTTCAGGTACGCTTGGTGCTCAGTCCTGTACAAGCCGCTTGCAGTGTTTGAACGGCGCACACTGGGGGTAACATCAGCACGATTACGTGCAACCCAAAAAATTGTTTGAAGGCTGGCTGTATCTGGGCAGAAACTCAAACTGCCAATCAGTTACTTGCTCCAGCGTTCGAGTCAAGCTTAAGCCTGTAGAGGCTCGGCTCGTTTGCTGCCGGCAAACTGAACCTCCACGGAACCGCTCATCTGTACTAGAGATGCCCTATTAGCTGTATCCTACATACCAAAGATCTACCAAAGGAGCTTAACACCCGCCCCATTCCACGGCTGCTGTCCCTAGGAAACCCTATCATACTCTACACATTAAAGAAACCAGCTGAAAGGGTTTCTTTTAGGTCCTGAGGGGCTTGTGTTTTAAGCATATAAATCCATTTGGCTTCCTGCTGTGAAATCATACAGTCCCAATTGCCCCCTCTAACGGGAAAACTAATAAAATCAATTCCCATAAAGCTTTATGGGAATTGATTTTATTAGTTTTCCCGCTGTTGGAATTTTTTTGCCACTACGCCATTTAACAATCAGATTAATTAATTTTATATTTTGATAGATCGGGCATTACTGATCCCAGCTATAACAAATGTATGTATATTGTAACCCTTTAATTTTCAAAGGGGAAGGTTGAACTTTTAGGATTTTTTATTTTTTTTAATTTTTCAAAACTTTTTTTTAATTTACTAGTCCCCCTAGGTACTCACGAAGAAGCCCCCGGTGAAAGGCACATCAGGGTATTTATTCCGTTAATCTGCTCCTGGCATGGTATTTACAGCCTGACACTTGTCCCTATGGCTGTTTGTGTATCCCAGATTTTCTCCTTGCCCCTCCTGCTGCTATTCCTATTTTCTTGGGCTAGTGCAATAAGTATTGGGCAATATCTTTTATACCAGCCTTTGGTGTTATATGGTGGTTATTTTCTAGCCTTTATATTGCCTACCCTTTGTTTTGGTATTACTTTTTGCATGGATGGGCAAACGCAATATTTTTGACCTATATACTGTTTGTGCCACTCTATGTCTCTTGTGGCCGCACATATATCTCCTTCTGTTCCTTTCTGGATGTCTTCTGTTGCACTGTTTGGAGAGTGCAATTTCAATTATTTTTTCATATAACACTCTAGGATTATTTAGTTTTATTTTCAGCCAATAGTTGACAATATATATTCATATTTTTGATTGTGCAACACCCTCTCTTCTTTGAGTTTAAGTGCATGAGATATATATTATATACTTTATTTGGGACTGTGCAATACCTAATTTGTGAATGCTTTAGTCTATGTAATATTTACAAATTTACTTTTGAGATAAATATATATAATCCTCTCTTGCGCATTTAAAGGGAAGGTATCATCAAAAAGAAAAATTTCAATAACTTAAAAAATGTAAAGTAATAATGTTTTAATGTTTTGTTTAAATATTATTATTTGTTTTTAATTGAGCAAAATATAAAAAAAATAACAAAAAGTTTGATATTTTCCACTGTTAAACACTAGGGGGAGCAGCTGCTGAAATCCTACAGAAATCCGACTGTATAAAAAGCTCACGTTACATATGCAGTAAAGTGGGTGGAGTCTGCTCTCCTGTGTGTGATGGCACGCCTCCCCCCTCCTAATCTGAGTGTTTACAACAGATAACAGAGAATGACATGTAGGGACATAGTGCAGAGCCATTTTGTTGAGGTTGCTGATCACTACACATGTCTCAGGACCATTCTTTGGTCCTTTGTTTCCCGCTGTGCAGCATGATTGCTAGAAAGTCTCAGTGTGTAAAGGCCCCTTTACACACAGGATAGGATTAGATACACGGCTCTGCAGACAGTATCACACAGAAGAGGATTAGATACACAGTTCAGCAGACCATATCACATAGCAGAGGATTAGATACACAGCTTTGCAGACATCCCACAGGATAGGATTAGATACACAGCTCAGCAGACAGTATCACACGATAGGATTAGATACACAGCCCTGCAGACAGTATCACACAGGAGAGGATTAGATACACAGCTCAGCAGACAGTATCACACAGGATAGGATTAGATACACAGCTGTGCAGACAGTATCACACAGGATAGGATTAGATACACTGCTCAGCAGACAGTATCACACAACATAGGATTAGATACACAGCTCAGCAGACAGTATCACATGACAGGATTAGATACAAAGCTCAGCAGACAGTATCACACGACAGTATTAGATACACAGCCGTGCAGACAGTATCACACAGGATAGGATTAGATACACAGCTCAACAGACAGTATCACACAGGATAGGATTAGATACACGGCTCAGCAGACAGTATCATGCAGGAGATTAGATACACAGCTATGCAGACAGTATCACACAGGATAGGATTAGATACACAACCCTGCAGACAGTATCACCGGTACACACACAGGTACTCACATGCAGTGACGCGCGCGCGCACACACACACACGCACACACACCACCCCTGATGGGGACCTTGAGCCACACACACATCACCCCTGATGGGGACCTTGTGCCACACACACATCACCCCTGATGGGGACCTTGTGCCACACACACACATACACACACACACACACACAATCACCCCTGATGGGGACCTTGTGCCACACACACACACACACACACACATCACCCCTGATGGGGACCTTGTGCCACACACACACACACACATCACCCCTGATGGGGACCTTGTGCCCCACACACACACACACACACACACACACATCACCCCTGATGGGGACCTTGTGCCACACACACATCACTCCTGATGGGGACCTTGTGCCACACACACACACACACATCACCCCTGATGGGGACCTTGTGCCACACACACACACACACACACACACCACCCCTGATGAGTCTGCGCCGTCCAGGAATGTTATGGCAGAGTCCTGGCGTCCCTGCTTCCCTTCCGCTGCTACATGCCGTCATGCACCCTTGGTTTTCGTCCACCACTCACTTTGGTCCTGTGGCCCTCTGGGAACTTCTGTTTCTGGGCTCACTATCAGGACGAAGGGCGGGGCTTCGGCTTTGCGCGCTTTCGATGAAGACCATGGCATTTTGGCGCCAAAAGATGGTGGAAGATGGCGGAAATGGCGGGAAACGGGGATTTTGACTCGCCATTTCGACTTCTAAAGCGCACGTCACCCAACTAAGTGGGTCCTTCTCAAATCCTGTTCGTGACGCCAGGAATTTGAGGTGTGCCGCCCCCGTACCAGCAGCCGAGCTGCTCGGATCCAGGTTCTCAGTGGCTCGAGGGTCTCCAGACCCGGGGGCGTGCGGCCACTCAAATGAAGAATGGTATTTACAGGGTATGTATTAGAGTTCGTGACACCACCCGTGGTATGTGGTAATTAGGAGCACCACCGCTGCAGTTGGGAGCACACGGGGGGGATGGAACGGGGCAGCCTGGTGTTGTGACCCTCCACGGGTAGAGGGAATACCTCAGGACTCGGTGATGGTGAGGGGGGAGTGCCGTTGGATGCAAAGGGGACACTTGCATACTCAGTCCATTAAGCTGACACTGACAACTGGATAAACCAAAGTTCTGGATTCCGCTGCCGCTGAGGGGAGCATAGTTTGGGTCCTGTCCCCAATGGTGCTGCCTGGTGATCCTGGTGACCTGCTTCCTGACACTAAGTTTACTTCTCTGTTGGTCCTGGTAGTATGAAACCTGCCAGGTCCCGCTCCCCACTATGGCTAAGTGTGGGAGCTTGCTATCAGGGTTCACGCTTGGGATTTTCTGGACTGTTTTGAGTGGAAAGTCCTATCCCCCTCATTGCACTAGTACCCTGATTTGGGAGCGGGTAGGAACGGCTCTTGAAGACTCCGTTCTCCTCGGGTAAATTGTCAGGTTGCCTGAAGCTACTCCCTGACCTAGGGTCCACTTACCCCGTCGTGCCTTGGTCCCAGCCCGGTGATGGTGCAAGGCCCCTGGCTGTCCTCCTCGACAGATCCGTGCCCCCTGCCACGATCCCTTGCGACCGGGGGTCCAGCTCCTCTAAACCCAGACCACCGTCTGCCACCTAGATAGCTTCCCAGGAGCCCTGCTCCTGACCTCTCACTTTCACTTCCCAAGCTCAACTCTCTCCATCTGACACTCCTGACCTCCCCACTGCAACCCCCCCAGGTGGGCGACTCTATTCCACTCAAGCCGTCCATTGGTGTGTTTGGTGGGTGTGGTGCAGAGTGTATTTAGGATTTGATTAGCTGATGTAGGCAACACCATGTAGTTAGGGATCATAAACCAAGAAGGAGGTGACTACTGCACGGGAGGGCAGATTGTGCAATATCCTGTGACGACCTGATAGTCCAGGGGCGTCACAAGAAAGCCATATCTAAGTTGTTACCTCTTAGTTTTGTGGTTAGGGTTATTTCAGCACGTGCACAGACCACTAGGGACTGCACAATTAGGAATCTTAGTCTGTACAGGAACCAGTTTTGTCAGGTGTGTTGGTTCAGAGATAGGCCCTAGTTTCCCATGTTAGTTACTATGCGTACATAAGGCTGAGGCCACACGGGAATTAGTGCGAGTCCTCGCATGACACTCAGCTTACGCTTGCAGCACAGCGGGAGCCGAGTGTCATACGACTGTGGTCTGATCATGCGATCTGACCACAGTTGCGGAGGGGGCGGGCTGGTGCTGTGGAGAAGAGGGAGGGATTTATCTCCCTATCTCCTCTGTTGCCGGCTGATGCGAGAATCGCACTGCTCTCACGTTACACTGGTGTAACGCGAGTGCAATGCGATGCTTCTCTCGTCCCATAGACTTGAATGGGTGCGAGTGAAACAGGATCGCATTCCACCCGCAGCATGCTGCGACTGTTTTCTCTGTCTTATTAGGGTTGAGAAAATAATCGCTCATGGGAGCTACCCCATAGAGTAATATTGGCGATTTTTTATCTCATTCCACTCGCTCCGTATTACTCGCTGTGTGTGCTAGCCCTCACACTTTGACCCGCAACACACATCCGTTTAATTTGTACGTGTGCGGTACGTATTTGCACGTACCGGAGACACGGAGACACATGTTATTCAATGGTAGATGGCACACACACGTAAAATCACACAGAACGTGTGTCGGTGTGGTAAGTACATGTGTGCGCTTTTCTACCCGGACGACATGTCCGTTTTTGGCCGGCAGCACGCAGGCACGGACCTGCTTTAGTCTATTTAGTCTATAGGTCCGTGCCTGCACGGACCGCACACGGAGTATGTCCGTGTTCAGCACGTATCGTCCGTGTCCGTTTTTCATCACAAAATCTGAAACACTTGTTACCAATCTATTAGGTCAATTGTAGGCCATTAATTCTGGCGCCAAACATACATTTCCTGTCTCATTTGCACGCCAGACAGCAGCTGGGCACCTGTCCTCTCACTGCAGGGGAACTTTGTGCACAGAGAACAGCACAGGTACTGAGCATGGCGCCCAGAATCGATACAGAGAGGCTGATTGGAGAAGTAGAGAGGCATCCAGAGCTGTGGGACACACGTGTTGATGGCTACCATGACAGGTTAATGGTGGAACGAGCATGGATGTCTGTGGCAGAGGTAGTCTACCCTAGAAATGGATGGTCTCAATGTACCCCTGGAAAGAAAAATAGATATGGTGAGTACAGATATTTGCATTGCTTCTGTCTTTACCTACATGTGCTCATTCTGTAGGCAGATTATATCTATATTTATGTAGTTTGTTTGGCATCTATTAATGGGCCTGACTCATTTTGAGCTACACTGGAGACTCACAAACAGGATAGTGTAGTTTTTTGGACTTTTGAACTATTCATTGCAGTTTTCTAGTAATGTCAGCATGTGTATATGTGGCCTGCAAAGCATTTTATGCATGTACAAAAGGCATTTCAGGGTGGTCAAGCAAAAATTAAACATGTTTGATTTATATTTTTGTGTTCAATTTTTTGCTATTTCTATTGTAAATGTGCTGTGAAATGTCTATACATTGTGAGTTGTATTTCTATGTTTGGCTTATTATGCATGTTCCTTGGTGTCGCCATGTCTGGAATGGTAACAGTAATGTGTAGTGTATAATGGAAAATCTTTGAGGAACATATGGCACTTCATAGGTTTATAGACATTTTGTGTCTCATGGCTTACTGGAGGTTTAATTTTTTTTATTTTTGTAAGTAAAAAAGGAGATAAATGATTATACAGTGGTTTAATCTTTTTACTGGAGATCTTGTTTACTTTGTCATGGTTATTGTGTTATTATGTCACTATATGAGTGTCATGGGTTGTTGTTTTCATACACATGGATGTGTGTTCCAATTTATTTAAATTGCTGCAATACAAGAATAATGTTTTATTTTTTTTTATTGTTCAATTGTTATAATTTGTGACCTTATTATACAATTTTTTTTTTTAAACAGTGGATCTTGTTAAACGGCGATGGCGCTCAGCACGTGACCAGTTCAGAAGAGAATATAACCCAGTGGCAACCACAGCTGCCGCAGCCAAAAAGAAAAAATATGTCCATTATGAAAGACTCACCTTCCTCATGCCCATTATGGAAGTACCAAAGTAAGTTTAAACCATTACATCACATAGCGGGTTTTTTTGGAAATGCACACATTAATTTTTTTTTTCTTTCTTCAAAGTACAGAGGATAATCTGGAAGATACTGAGGAAGCCCAGTCAGCAGTATTAACAGCGACCTCTGCTTCTGAGATGGAGCCTACCTCATATCAACCACCAACAATCCCCAACACCAGCCAGCCAGACGCAGAAGAAATGTCCTCTGATTTGGGTTTGGGCACAAGTCAATCCACTAATGTAATTCCAGGCCAGTCTACAGGGCAACAAAGTGGCCCTTCACCAGTTCTTACAGAGAGTAGTCCACAGCAACATGCAGGCACACAGCCAAGAATAACAACTAATACCATGCGCACAGTAGCCCAATCTATCCGTGGTCGCAGACATAGGTGTTATGAAGATTTACGTTCCCTGCCAGATATCATTGATACCAGAATAATACACATGATGAATTCACTGATACCAGAGAGTGATGGAGAGAGATTTTGCCTCTCCCTTTCTCCCTCTCTTGCATTGGTTCATGCTGATAGGCAGGACAGATTGAGGGCGTCCTTAATAACACTAATATGTGCTACCCAACGTGAGCCAGAACCCATATATTGTTTGAAGTGATAGAGCAATGGAGAGCTAATCCACGTGGCCCACACACAAACACAACCCAACAAACTGTGGAAACCCAAACTGATGAACATTACTCTAATTTTCAACTAAATCCTGTAGTGCAACAAACACATATACAGTGTCCATCTTCTTCTATGGGAAGTGATGTACAAATTAGGCCAACAATTGTCCCACACCAAACAGGTACATTAATGACACAAAGGCCATCTCAACAGCCATCATTTGTCCCACAAGTACCCCAACAGACACCAATGCAAACCTCTGTTAACTATCCTAGTATTGTTAGTAATGTTCATAGACTACCTCAAATGTTTCAACAAACAACATCCTACCATGTTCCTAATAATCCACAACAACAGTACTTTCAACATCAGACTTACCCAACTAACTTCACATACACACATACTCAGCCTCTTCCAACACATCAATATGTACCACCTACACTTGGTCTTCCATCTGCTCAAACAACTGTATCATTATATGTTCCAAGTACAACAACTGTTACTAGTGGAAACACTGATCAGTCACTCACTACAACATCTAGTGTTGTGCAGCAAACATATTCTGTAGGTGTCAATGCAATTGAGACTACACAGGAAAGCATCAGTAGCCTAGAGGATTTAGTTGAATCATAATGTGATATTGTATGTATTATTTTACATTTTGGTATGTTTTCTAGGGTATTGCTGGTCGGAAAACAAAATGTAACACATTACTTACTCTATATGCATGGGGTCATATTTGTGTTTTCCTTTCAAAAAATTCAATAGCAATTACTCTATCACTTCAAAAACATTACCTGCCTGTTAGAATGTTGCCTTGCTCTGGACATGTTGTTTGGACCATCCATTAGAAAAAACTGGGTTTAGGGAAAAAATGCACACACATAAACTACTACACTAACATTCAGACACCTTTATTATTAAAAATCCAGCCACTATGCAGTATCTGCATATGGTCTGGTCCCATACTTGTATTCCAATAGTGTCAAACAAATTATTTTTGCGTGACATTATTGCATAATAAAGTATGGTGTTTTGTATGGGCTAATGTCCCTGACAAAAAATAATAGAATACAGGGTGTTTTGCAAAAGATAACATACATACATAGGTTCAATAAAAAATCTGGACTAATTTTTTCAAATCCAATTTGCCATATTTTTATTAGTTATGTACATTCAGTAGTACTGTTACTTGCAAAACAAAAAAACCTGATTTTATAGCAATAAAGTTAAATCACAATAGCTTATTGGTACCACAAACACAACCAACCAACAAAAAAACCCACAAATTATACCTATGTATGGTCATTTTCTCTTTTGTATTACATATGTGTTTGTGCTTATGTAACCAAGTGATAAAAACTGTAACAATGTCAAATTTATACATGACTATGGAGATTTAAACTAAAATAATCTTTAAACTGATTCCTCACTTGTAGACGAGAAGTGGACACATTGGTTCTAACACTACCATTCTCTACAAATGGTGCATTTAAAGCTGGCAACTCCTCAATGTCTTCGTCATTGCTTTCATGTAATCTACAGTAATTATGTGACACTACTGTAGCTTTAATGACAGCCTTGACGGTGGTTGGTTGGAGTTGGATGGTGGTTTGATAAATGCGCCATCTTGAGGCCAAAATGCCAAAGGCACGTTCAACATAGCAACGTGCTCTGGCCAATTTGCTATTAAATAGGGTTTTTGATCTATCCAGCCCCCTTCTGGGATATGGACGCATCAAATGCCTAGACAATGCAAACCCCTGATCTGCAACCATGACAAAAGGAACAATAGGGCCATTATTACCAGGCAATGGTCTTGGTGCAGGCAAACTTAAACTATCAGACATTAATCGTCTTGCTAAACGTGAGCTTCGGAAAATGCGTGCATCTGAGGCACTGCCACAGGCCAAAATTCACTAGTAATAGGGTATTCAACAAATTAACATAAACCCCCTTAAAACTTAACATTTAATATTGATGTTTAAAAAATACAATACCACACTATGTGATCAAAGTGAAATAGTGCACAGGAGAGAGAGGGAAAAATATCCCTACAATATCCGCTCCCTCCTGTGTTCTACCTAACCGTGGAGGTTGGCACCCTAAAGATACGTAGTGGCGCCCCCACTCCTCGACGGCTGTCCCTACTAATAGATAGACCAGGTCTATCATACCACAGCATATGGACATCGGCCTCTGATGAACCATGAGATGGTGAAACGCGTTGAGGCAGTTTAAGCTAAGTCTAGTTGTCCCTGCTATTATCGAGGGTCTCATTTGAGATAGGATTGTGGCCTCTTATCAATTGAGGCTTTTTATGAGCTCCAGTTTTTGCACAAGTATCACTTTATATATATGTTGGCACTGCACTTTAATTGCTTGCACTGCACTTTATCCTTTGGCTAGGGGCTCATAGGGTTATTAGTAGGGACAGCCGTCGAGGAGTGGGGGCGCCACTACGTATCTTTAGGGTGCCAACCTCCACGGTTAGGTAGAACACAGGAGGGAGCGGATATTGTAGGGATATTTTTCCCTCTCTCTCCTGTGCACTATTTCACTTTGATCACATAGTGTGGCACTGCCACAGGCCCCAATATCAGCAAATAAAAAGCAGTAGTTTGTATCTACCATGGCCAAAATAACTACAGAAAAAAACTTATGATAATTAAAATATCTTGATGCAGAGTTAGGTGGTTTCTTCACTCTAATGTGCTTTCCGTCAATGGCGCCAATACAATTAGGGAAAGCTGTTTTCTCCAAAAATTCATCTGAAATGTGCATCCATTCCTGTGTTGAAGGCAGCTGCATGACATGATGCCTGAGGGTCTCCCATAGCACAGTGCAGGTATGCAGGATAATCTTGCCAATTGTAAACCTTCCCAATAAAAATTCGAAATATAGACTGCTGATGGATTGACCAGTTGCAAGGTAACTGAAATAGAAAAAAAAAACATGACATTACTTTGACTATTCATGAAAGTTGTTTTTCAAAAAAATATTTGTGTCATCCAATGACTGGTGAGATACTGTGTATGACTATTATTTTATTGCTTTTGTTTGAAATAAATGTGTTGATATATACTTTCCATATTGGAAAAATAATTACTTTTCTGTTTAATAAACAAGATTGTTTGATTTATGACTCTTGTTTCTTTAATTTTGGTAGAGTTAGAATGGTAGATGTGAGCACTCAGATCATATTTTAAGATTACAATGAGGTTATTTGATCTATATAAGTTTTCAACAAATACCTAAATTTAAAATTACATAATTTCTACAAAATGATGCCTTTGAGATTTAACATGTATTTCAAAATAACAGATAAAGCATGAGTATACATGACAACACCTACCATAAAGTCACCAACAGTCGTTCGATGCTTCAAACGATGGTACACAAGGCCAAGGATGTTGTCAAATGAATTCATGGTGAGATGGCAGTAGGCTTGGAATTTTGGTGGAAATTTCCTCATTTCGCCATAGAGAATATTAAAATGCCCATGTGTTTTCCTGAGCTTCACCAGGGGGTGAATCCACATCATTCTCTCCAGTGGTGGCTCTTCTTCAATCATATGTCGCCTAACCCCAAATCTCCTAGATATCAACCAGAGCAAATACATGGTTGCTTCATTGGAGAGAGACATTTTGGAGTGTGTATAATGTGAGAATGAGCTCAGAAGCAATGTTTGTAAAGGTTTTTTAAGCAAACTAACCAAATTGGGTAGTTAATTGACCAATTAAACACACAAGGAGCACATTATGATGGGCTAACAAGGTTATTTGTGTGAAAATACGGATCTTGAAAAACGGACGGCAGACAGACTGCACACGTACGTATTTTATGTCAATACGGACATTTCACATGCACACACGGCTCGCATACGCCATCACACGGATGCCATACGTACCGGAGAAACGCCCCTAAAAAATGGAACACGGACCCGAAAAACGGACCGTAAGACACGTACGTTTTTTTTGCGGAAGTGTGTTTTAGGCCTTCAACAAACTAAACTTTTCAGTTTGTTCTTAAGATAAAGGCCTGTGTAGACAGCCATGAGTATTTTTGAGAAATGACATTTAAAAACGAAAATATTGAATATCTTGTAGAAGGAGTGACACAAAAAAAATTGTAAACATCAATGAATGATTTGGTTGAAGTTTTGGCTGCAACAAAGAGATTCCCTATCAAATGTGACTTTTGTGGTGAAAATGAAAGAGTATAATCCCAAAGATTTTCACAATTACCTCCGTATATTTTAGGACCTTTTTTGTATATTGTTGTAAAAAGTTACACAATTTATTCAGAATCAAAATACACAGACGACGGAATGAAATTCAGCCGAGCAATGGCTGTTAACAACGTTATTTGTCAATAAGTCGTTGTCTTCAATATTTTAAATTTACCACGACTACTTCAGTACCATTTTTCTCTTCCATAATTTTAGAAACTTTAGATGCCATCACAGAGGTTCTTCAACACGAATACTGTAAGGTAAATGTATGTACTTAAAATTTATATTTAAAACCAAAAAATAAATTTTTCACACTAGAAGGTGGCCTAAAAGTTAATTTAACGGAATCAGTCAGCAGGTATTTGCTACCTCATCTGAGAGCAGCATGATGCAGACAAAGACCTAAACTGCGTTTTGTTGCCAGGAGATACAGATTTGGTGTTGAAATTTATACACCAAATTCCTGCACCAAATCTGCATCCCTTGGCAAAAACTCAATGAGTCTACCTCAGGTGAGGTCATTGAGTTCAAGGAGTTCACCTTAGGTGAAGTCATTGAACTCAATGCCGGATTAGGCAATGTGTGGAAATTGAGTATTTGGATGCTGACATTTTTGCATCAACTCTGCATCTCCTGGCTAAAACCTGCACCGAAACCGCATGCACACATCGCTTTATCTGGCAATCTGGCAGCAGTTTCAAATGAGTTCACTGAGAGCAGCGGGAGAGCTCCAAGTGTCAATTCCGGTGACCTGGCTGCCAGATTGCCGGACACGGTGGCACAGCAGTCCGACAGTCTGCCTTTAAACTTCTTGGAGTTAACAGCTGTTGGAACACCTGGAGGCTGTGAACTCTGGTAACAGTTCACGGCCTTCAGATGTCCCAGCAGCTGGGAACTCAAGGAATGTTAATTAAAGTCTCCCTTAAAGTTACCAGGTTGACAGCAGCCAGGAGACCCCATGGCTGTGAGCTCTGGTAACCCATCCCGCTGCCGGGACCCAGACAGCTACTGTGATGGCAGCCAATGAGAGACACCGACAGTCTGACTGCAGCCAATCACAGACGCCGGCAGAGAGGTTGGGCGGGGAAAGCAGTGAATATGTATGAGATTAAATGAGCGGACCCGGAAGTACTGTGACAGCCGCGGGGAATCTCAGTAAGTTGTTTTTTTTTCACTGTGCCTCCCAGTCACAGTAATGCCAGTAGCTAATATGGCTATGGCATTACTGTGATTGGAAGGCAGTGGAAACCAGGCACCAAACATGCTGGGAGGGGTCTCGAAACTCACAAGGCAAATGCCAAAATACTTTGTGAGTAACCGATATCGTGAATACCTTAATATAATATTAATTACTCATTTATATAGCTCTATTAATTCCACAGGATTTTACATACATTGGCAACACTGTCCCCATTGGGGCTCACAATCTGTGTGTGTGAGGAAACTGGAGTACCCAGAGGAAACCCACGCAAACACGGGGAGACTATACAAACTCCTTGCAGATGTTTGGAGGGATTGAATCCAGGACCCCAGTGCCGCAAGACTGCAGTGCTAACCACTGAGCTACCGTGCCATCTTAATATTAGTGCGAGTAACTAATAGTGGCGAGTATATTCGCTCATCACTAGTAATCACTAACAATTGACAATATTCCACTCTACTGCAATAAAATTAGTGATGTTGACCCGCCACAACACTGTGTACACGTTGCTCACTGCTCCGCACACCTCGTACACACGTGACTCCGCACAAGTTGTACATATGCAGCTCCAG
Organism: Anomaloglossus baeobatrachus; assembly: GCF_048569485.1. NCBI lineage: Eukaryota > Metazoa > Chordata > Amphibia > Anura > Aromobatidae > Anomaloglossus > Anomaloglossus baeobatrachus. Next base: position 522,801,045 of record NC_134357.1, read on the forward strand.
TCCACAGGCCTCCTACACACACACACCGCTCTGTACATGACGTACGTACACACACGGCTCTGCTCCCTACACCTCGTACACACAGGCTCTGCTCCGTACACCTCGTACACACACGGCTCTGCTCCGTACACCTTGTGCACACACGGCTCCGCTCCGTACACGTCGTGCACACACGGCTCCGCTCCGTACACCTCGTGCACACACGGCTCCGCTCCGTACACCTTGTGCACACACGGCTCCGCTCCGTACAACCTCGTACACACACGGCTCCGCTCCGTACACCTCGTACACACACGGCTCTGCTCCGTACACCTCGTACACACACGGCTCTGCTCCGTACACCTCGTGCACACACTGCTCCGCTCCGTACACCTCGTACACACGGCTCCGCTCCATACACCTCGTGCACACACGGCTCCGCTCCGTACAGATCGTGCACACACGGCTCCGCTCCGTACACCTCGTGCACACACGGCTCCGCTCCGTGCACGTCGTGCACACACGGCTCCGCTCCGTACACCTCGTACACACACGGCTCCGCTCCGTACACCTCGTACACACACGGCTCCGCTCCGTACACGTCGTGCACACACGGCTCCGCTCCGTACACCTCGTGCACACACGGCTCCGCTCCGTACACCTCGTGCACACACGGCTCCGCTCCGTACACCTCGTGCACACACGGCTCCGCTCCGTACACCTCGTACACACACGGCTCCGCTCCGTACACCTCGTGCACACACGGCTCCGCTCCGTACACCTCGTGCACACACGGCTCCGCTCCGTACACCTCGTGCACACACGGCTCCGCTCCGTACACCTCGTACACACACGGCTCCGCTCCGTACACCTCGTGCACACACGGCTCCGCTCCGTACACCTCGTGCACACACGGCTCCGCTCCGTACACCTCGTACACACACGGCTCTGGTTCATCCACACTGTAAATCCCTCCTGACCCCCCACACATAAGTCTTGCATACACTGAGGAGCTGACCATGTGACCCCTGACTCCTCCCCTCCATGTGACATCATCACAGGTCCTGTAAGCACAGAGCAGCCATATATCTAGTGTGCGGCTCTGCAGGAGGAGGTATGTGGAGATTCCCCATTAAGCTGCTTTCACACATCCGGTTTTTGCCGTGCGGCACAATACAGAGCTCTGCAGAAAAAAACGCAACTTTTTTTTTGCCGCCGGTTGCGTTTTTTCCCGCATAGACTTGCATTAGCGCCGTATTGTGCCGCATGGCCTTACCTTGCGTCCATTTTTTTCCGGATGTAGCATATTTATCCCATGCGGCGGCCCGATGGAACGTTGCCTGGCACGCTTTTTGGTGCAGCGAAAAAATCGTATCACGCCGGGATCTGTCGCGATGTGGCGCGATTCACAAAGCAAGCCTATGGACGCCGTATGCGGCGTCCTGCGGCAAAAAACGCATCTGGCCGCTGGTTGCGGGTTTTCGCATTGCGCATCCTCAGTATCAAGCCGCATCTGTAAAGACGGGCCGCATGGGAAAAACATATGCAACGGATCCGTTTTTTTCGCCGCATCCGTTGCATATGTTTTTGAGCCGCTCAGCACAAACCGGATGTATGAAAGCAGCCTAACCCCTCCATTCCCGGAGATAGTGTCCCCTCCCCCAGCTCTGCCATGTGTATATGTACAGTAATATACAGCTGGGTGTGCTCATGTATACAGGGGAGGTCACTCTGGGTTTGGGGACAGATGACGCTTTCTCTCTGGGGTGGAGATTTATAGGGAATGGAGGTGTCGGGTAATTTTCCTTGTTTTCCCTGTAATACTTTAGAATAAAGGGATTCCCCATGTGGTGTCGGAGGGGCCTGTTAGAAGGGGACAGGTCCAGCATCGCCCTACAGATTTATTTAAGGAAGTAGGGGTCAATTCTGGCCGATTTTGTGTCGTAGATTTCAGAACGTGGAAGAGGAGAAGCTGGGAGATGCGGTAATTTAATAGAAAGGTCCATCGAACATCTTCCTACAGCCGACCTGTCTTAAAGAAATGTATTCACGAATGGGCCCTCATTGTGCTTTGGAAACTTGACAACTGAAGTCTTTTTCAAGATGGCTCAATTCAAGTTGAAGGCGACCAGATGACTGTATTGTAGAGGCTTCACCTTGTACTTCAATCTACATCCCCTTCGGGTCCACCCCCACCCATAACCCAGATCCCCTCCCACAAATGAAAGACAACCATTTTGGATTAATATGGCCAAATCGGCCTTTATTATAAACAAACATACAATAAATTAACATGAAGGGTGATGAGGTTCTTGGAACTCCAAAAACGTGGCAGAAACCATACTGGAACCATGCAGCATTACCCCAGCCACAACCACAGGCTCGGGGGCACCACTATTGCTGGAAAACATTAGCAATAGAGTTGAGCGAGTTAACTATTCGTACTTACTATACTCATAATGAGTACTGTGTAATACACGTGTATTCGTTCCGAATAGCGTGTACAATGCAAGTCAAAGGGGAAAAACTCGCAATGTAACGAGTAACCCGAATGCCGCACTATTCGTGCAAGTAGAGGATAGTACGGCATTCGGGTTACTCGTTACTTTGCAAGTTTTTCCCCATTGACTTGCATTACACACACTATTCGAAAAGAATACACGAGTATTAGACAGTACTCGTTATGAGTATAGCGAGTACAAATATCTAGGTACTCGCTCATCTCTAATTAGCAACATCACCAACTCCCAGGGACCCCACCCTGAAGAGCCCAAAATCCGCCAGGCAATTAACCAAGATCTGAACCAAAATGTGAGGTTACCATCCACCAGATGTACCACCCCCAAACACAAATTTACCACCAAAATCCAAGAACCTCCCTCTCCTCCGCAATGCCGAAATGAGCCGCTAACAGTTCACCCCCATTTTTTTATTTTTTATTTTAAATTATCCATGTACACCCCTGTTCATCAGAGAGGGTTGGACCTTCAGCAGTGGTGCCTACATGCTGTTTGCAGGCTACCCCCTCTCCCTCACCTTATATATTCCCTTCTAGAACTCCTCACCACTCCCCTCTAAACTACCTCCCCTTAAAGAAGTTATTTGTTAGATCGATACTATGTTGAGAAACAATGCTTCTTTCAAATGCCTTATGTTGGCAATAGTGCCTGTGAGAGGCGCTATTGCGGACCACTGTTCCCCATCGCCTGACCCCCGGGCTCCATGACCTCGGGGATCCGGTGATGTCACTTCAAGTTCCTGATCACGTGACACCACAGCAGCCGGCCCCAGTCTTCCTGAGTCACTGGGCTGTGGGCTGTGTTTCACCGATTGTAGATTCACATTGAAGGCATCAAAACTATGCACATGTGGAATGAAATACTTAACAAAAAAGTGTGAAGCAACTGAAAATATATCTTATATTCTAGGTTCTTCAAAGTAGCCACCTTTTGCTTTGATTACCGCTTTGCACACTCTTGGCATTCTCTTGATTAGCTTCAAGAGGTAGTCACCGGAAATGTTTTTCACTTCACAGGTGTGCCCTGTCAGGTTTAATAAGTGGGATTTCTTGCCTTATAAATGGGGTTGGGACCATCAGTTGTGTTGTGCAGAAGTCTGGTGGATACACAGCTGATAGTCTTATTGAATAGACTGTTAGAATTTGTATTATGGCAAGAAAAAAGCAGCTATGAATACTTGAAAGTAGTAGAGATATTTAGCAAATGTATTGATCAATGCAAATGAGCCCGAAAACCAATGACAAGGTAATCTCTAATTTTTCAGGAACCTAATCTTAGTGCCTCTCTATGTGCTATTAAAAATCTGCAAGTATGGGCAGACAGGCTCCTGGCTATAAAGAATCATGAATAGAGTCTGGTAATAGGGCTAGCATATACATTTGCTAAACATCTCTACTACTTTCATATATTCATAGCAATTTTTCAATACCATTTTTCATGTATTTCATTTTTTCCAGATAGCTAAATGTATTTTTCATTGTTCACAGTATCCCTATAGCAGTAATGCTTTACCGTTTTTCATGTTTATATTTTTATAGTGGTTAGTGCGCAGCTTATTATTTGTATTATAGTCATGTAGTTTTAGGCTAGCACCTAATTTACACACATAGGTGTTCCAGTCAGTCTTTTTTCTGATTAGAAGTAGAGTATAGAGAATTGTCTGTTAGCTTTGGCAGTAAGTCATTAGTAATGTTGGTTAGGGCAGTGGAACCGGATTGTTGGATGTCTCAGGGTTAAGCCTGCTTTACACGTTGCAATTTCGCATACGATATCGTATGCGATTTGCAACGCCCACATCGTATGTGCAGCATGTTCAATTTGTTGAACGTGCCGCACATATGATTAACCCCTGTCACACATACTTACCTACCATACGACCTCGATGTGGGCGTCGAACGTCCTCTTTCTGGAGTGGGAGGGACGTTTGGCGTCACATCGACGTCACGCGGCAGCCGGCCAATAGAAGCGGAGGGGCAGAGCTGAGCGGGACGTAAACATCCCGTCCACCTCCTTCCTTCCGCATTGTGGGCCGGGAGCCGCAGGAGGCATGTGAGATCTGTTCATCGTTCCCGGGGTGTCACACACTGCGATGTGCGCTACCCCGGGTACGATGAACAATCTGACGTTCAATTCGTCAGGAATGAACGACGTGCATGTGATGAACGTTTTTTCGTTCAATCACAATTGCACGTCGCTGTCACACGTTACAACATACCTTACAATGCCGGATGTGCGTCACTTACGACGTGACCCCGCCGACACATCGTAAGATATCTTGTAGCGTGTAAAGCAGGCTTTAGTTAGATGAGAGGTGGGTGGAAAGTTAAGCATAGACATGCTGTTTGAGGAGTTTGGAGGCTAACAACTAGGGACAATAGCTGAACATAGAGGTTGAGTAAAGGGATGTTTTCTTCAGGATAGGTGTGGTCAGGGCCGTATTTACCATTAGGCACCCGTGGTCCGGTGCCTGGGGCGGCGGGTTGCGGGGGGGCGGCGCCAAGGGCGAGAGTATAAAAAAAATTAAATTTCTTTTTTTTTTTTTAAATTTCCCTCCCCAGACTCATTACCATAACCGGAGTCTTTGCGGGGGGGTCACGTGTTAGTTGGTCCCGTTTTTAATTTGTATTAGCGTCTTAAACGCTAATACAAATCATCCTCCATACCTGCTCCCTGCGCGAGGGCACTTCCGGGGTCACAAGCTGCAATCAGCTCCCTGGCCTGACGCGCTCACTGATGACGTCACGGCAGCGCGATGAGTCACCGCTGCCGGCGTCTCTGCAGACTGAGTGCCGCTGAGGAGCTGAGGAGAGAGGTCACCGGAGCCGGGAGGTAGGCGCTGTAGAGCCGAAGATAGCGGCGGCAGCCGGCGGAATGTAATCTGCATGGGACAGGGGCAGCAGCCATAGGGGGCGCTCTATGGGAAAAGGAGGTGCATGGGGTATAATCTGTGTGGGGCAGGGGCAGCAGCCATAGGGGGCGCTCTATATAGGAAAGGGGGTGCATGGAGGGGGATCTCTATGGGGCAGGGGGCAGCAGCCATAGGGGGTGCTCTATATAGGAAAGGGGGTGCATGGAGGGGGATCTCTATGGGGCAGGGGCAGCAGCCATAGGGGGCACACTGTATAGGAAACGGGGGGCATGGAGGGGGATCTCTATGGGGCAGGGGCAGCAGCCATAGGGGGCGCTCTATATAGGAAAGGAGGTGCATGGAGGGGGATCTCTATGGGGCAGGGGGCAGCAGCCATAGGGGGCGCTCTATATAGGAAAGGGGGTGCATGGAGGGGGATCTCTATGGGGCAAGGGGCAGCAGCCATAGGGGGCGCGCTATATAGGAAAGGGGGTGCATGGAGGGGGATCTCTATGGGGCAGGGGCAGCAGCCATAGGGGGCGCTCTATATAGGAAAGGGGGTGCATGGAGGGGGATCTCTATGGGGCAGGGGCAGCAGCCATAGGGGGCGCTCTATATAGGAAAGGGGTTGCATGGAGGGGGATCTCTATGGGGCAGGGGCAGCAGCCATAGGGGGCGCGCTGTATAGGAAAGGGGGTGCATGGAGGGGGATCTCTATGGGGCAGGGGCAGCAGCCATAGGGGGCACTCTATATAGGAAAGGGGGTGCATGGAGGGGGATCTCTATGGGGCAAGGGGCAGCAGCCATAGGGGGCCCATTGTATAGGAAAGTGGGTGCATGGAGGGGGATCTCTATGGGGCAGGGGGCAGCAGCCATAGGGGGCGTGCTGTATAGGAAAGGGGGTGCATGGAGGGGGATCTCTATAAGGCAGGGGCAGCAGCCATAGGGGGCGCTCTATATAGGAAAGGGGGCGCATGGAGGGGGATCTCTATGGGGCAGCAGCCATAGGGGGCGCGCTTGTATAGGAAAGGGGGTGCATGGAGGGGGATCTCTATGGGGAAGGGGCAGCAGCCATAGGGGGCGCTCTATATTGGAAAGGGGGTGCATGGAGGGGGATCTCTATAGGGCAGGGGCAGCAGCCATAGGTGGGCTCAGTATGGAAAAGGGGGCAGCATGGGGTGGGCTCAGTATGGAAAAGGGGGCAGCGTGGGGTGGGCTCAGTATGGAGAAAGGGCAACATGGCTCAGTATGTAGAAGTCTAATGTGTGGGAGACAGTTCGAATAGGGGGCAGCATGTGGTCTATACAGTTTGGCGATCATGGTTCATAAGTGAGGAGGGTGTAGTGCAGAGGTCCCCAACTCCAGTCCTCAAGGCCCACCAACAGTGCAGGTTTTTGGGATTTCCTAAGTATTGCACAGGTGTAATACTTAATAATTACAGGTGTAATGTAATTACCTGCCCAGGTGCTGGTTCCAACAGCAGTGCAATGCTAAGGAAATCCTGAAAACATGCACTGTTGGTGGGCCTTGAGGACTGGAGTTGGGGAACCCTGGTGTAGTGGGTGTAACTCATGAGGGGAGACGGTGTGGTATTATAAAGGGGGCAGTGTGGAAGCCATGTACCATAATATAGACAGTGTGGGGGGGGGGTCATTTTTTTGTGCAGGGATTAATGTGAAGGACAGTTATTTATTTTGGGGGCTTATTTAGGGAACAGCATGGTTGATTATTTTTATAATGACATGTTATTTTTAAGGGCACTGTGTCGTGATGTGCTGCAGAAGAGCAGAGAAGATGGAGGTCTGCAGAGATGAGCTGTGGATGTGAAGTCATCATGGCACCAGGACCTGTGAGGTACCGAGGTTTGAGGCTGGATAAATGCAGGTGATGGCTAAACACATTGCTAAATGCAGGTTTTAAGTGATCGCTGATCTATATCCAGCAGATGGTCAGTGGTTTAACAGCTTCTGAGCCTGTGACCGCACTTTCATGTGCACAGAACGATCTTTACCATGATCGTCCTGTGCACATAGAATAGCATTGTTCTTGGCAGCATGTGTTCACAGGACAATGTGCGGCCAAGAAAGATATTTAAAGGCGTCTGTCACCCCCCCAAATGCCAATTAAACTGTACAAACATTTTTTAGGGAACACAGCCCATATAAAAATCATGCCAGGTAGAAACAGTGTAACCTAACAAAAAAAAATCTAATTTATTTATTTATTTTGCAGTGAGGGGGCATTGTGCACTTTTGGAGTGGCCTATGCCATAAACAAAAGTGAATCTTTTATCAAATGTTAAGTTGAGCTGTATACACCTGGTGTGATTTCTGTATGGGTTGTATACACCTGGTATGATTTCTGTATGAGCTGTATACACCTGGTATGATTTCTGTATGGGTTGTATACACCTGGTATGATTTCTGTATGGGCTGTATACACCTGGTGTGATTTCTGTATGGGCTGTATACACCTGGTATGATTTCTGTATGGGTTGTATACACCTGGTATGATTTCTGTATGGGCTGTATACACCTGGTATGATTTCTGTATGGGCTGTATACACCTGGTATGATTTCTGTATGGGTTGTATACACCTGGTATGATTTCTCTATGGGCTGTATACACCTGGTATGATTTCTGTATGGGCTGTATACACCTGGTATGATTTCTGTATGGGTTGTATACACATGGTATGATTTCTGTATGGGTTGTATACACCTGGTATGATTTCTGTATGGGTTGTATACACCTGGTATGATTTCTGTATGGGCTGTATACACCTGGTATGATTTCTGTATGGGCTGTATACACCTGGTATGATTTCTGTATGAGCTGTATACACATGGTGTGATTTCTGTATGGGTTGTATACACCTGGTATGATTTCTGTATGGGCTGTATACACCTGGTATGATTTATGTATGGGCTGTATACACCTGGTATGATTTCTGTATGAGCTGTATACACCTGGTATGATTTCTGTATGGGTTGTATACACCTGGTATGATTTCTGTATGGGTTGTATACACCTGGTATGATTTCTGTATGGGCTGTATACACCTGGTATGATTTCTGTGTGAGCTGTATACACATGGTGTGATTTCTGTATGGGCTGTATACACCTGGTATCATTTCTGTGTGAGCTGTATACACCTGGTATGATTTCTCTATGGGTTGTATACACCTGGTATGATTTCTGTATGGGTTGTATACACCTGGTGTGATTTCTGTATGGGTTGTATACACCTGGTGTGATTTCTGTATGGGCTGTATACACCTGGTATGATTTCTGTATGGGCTGTATACACCTGGTATGATTTCTGTATGGGTTGTATACACCTGGTATGATTTCTGTATGGGTTGTATACACCTGGTATGATTTATGTATGGGTTGTATACACCTGGTATGATTTCTGTATGGGCTGTATACACCTGGTATGATTTCTGTATGGGCTGTATACACCTGGTAGGATTTCTGTATGAGCTGTATACACCTGGTATGATTTCTGTATGAGCTGTATACACCTGGTATGATTTCTGTATGGGTTGTATACACCTGGTATGATTTCTGTATGGGTTGTATACACCTGGTATGATTTCTGTATGGGCTGTATACACCTGGTAGGATTTCTGTATGAGCTGTATACACATGGTGTGATTTTTGTATGGGTTGTATACACCTGGTGTGATTTCTGTATGGGTTGTATACACCTGGTGTGATTTCTGTATGGGTTGTATACACCTGGTATGATTTCTGTATGGGCTGTATACACCTGGTATGATTTCTGTATGGGCTGTATACACCTGGTATGATTTCTGTATGGACTGTATACACCTGGTATGATTTCTGTATGATGAGCTGTATACACCTGGTATGATTTCTGTATGGGTTGTATACACCTGGTATGATTTCTGTATGGGTTGTATACACCTGGTATGATTTCTTAAAAACAAAAAAGTGAGCCAGAGTATGAGATGGTATACATGGAACTTGTGAGACCATGTTCACACTGGTCATGAGACAAAGAGAAACCAAGGAAAAAATTGTGAAAACATACCCTGCTGTAACTAAATAAAAGCATAGTGCATATAAACATAGGGTACTTAGTAAACACTGTTTTTGATCAAAAAAAGCATAAAGCTATCCCACCAAACGTCAAGGTGTACCCAGTTGGGATTGTACCTACACTCCCTAATAATAAAACCTTACCATGGGTCTAAAAATAGGCCTCAATGTGGCTAAGGGCTGAGAGCGACCGGGTCCCAACAGGACACACGCAGTCAGGGGGATTCACAGAATTAAATGTCCAGCTCGCTGAGAAGGGGGCCACTCCCTGTTTGTACTGAATACAAAAAAACTACATAAAAACAAAAAAGTGAGCCGGAGTATGAGATGGTATACATGGAACTTGTGAGACCATGTTCACACTGGCCATGAGACAAAGAGAAACCAAGGAAAAAATTGTGAAAACATACCCTGCTGTAACTAAATAAAACCATAGTGCATATAAACATAGGGTACTTAGTAAACACTGTTTTTGATCAAAAAAAGCATAAAGCTATCCCACCAAACGTTAAGGTGTACCCAGTTGGGATAGTACCTACACTCTCTAATATTAAAACCTTACCATGGGTCTAAAAATAGGCCTCAGTGTGGCTAAGGGCTGAGAGCGACCGGGTCCCAACAGGACACACACAGTCAGGGGGATTCACAGAATTAAATGTCCAGCTCGCTGAGAAGGGGGCCACTCCCTGTTTGTACTGAATACAAAAAAACTACATAAAAACAAAAAAGTGAGCCGGAGTATGAGATGGTATACATGGAACTTGTGAGACCATGTTCACACTGGCCATGAGACAAAGGGCTGTATACACCTGGTATGATTTCTGTATGGGCTGTATACACCTGGTATGATTTCTGTATGGGCTGTATACACCTGGTATGATTTCTGTATGGGCTGTATACACCTGGTATGATTTCTGTATGGGCTGTATACACCTGGTATGATTTCTGTATGGGTTGTATACACCTGGTATGATTTCTGTATGGGTTGTATACACCTGGTATGATTTCTGTATGGGCTGTATACACCTGGTATGATTTCTGTATGGGCTGTATACACCTGGTATGATTTCTGTATGAGCTGTATACACCTGGTGTGATTTCTGTATGAGTTGTATACACCTGGTATGATTTCTGTATGGGCTGTATACACCTGGTATGATTTCTGTATGAGTTGTATACACCTGGTGTGATTTCCGTATAGGCTGTGTACACCTGGTGTGATTTCTGTATGAGCTATATACACATGGTATGATTTCTGTATGAGCTATACAGACCTGGTGTAATCTCTGTATGGGCTGTATACACCCAGTATGATTTCTGTATGGGCTGTAAACACCCGGTATGATTTCTGTATGGGCTGTATACATCTGGTATGATTTCTGTATTCAGCTGTATACACCTGGTATGATTTCTGTATGGGCTGTATACACTTGGTGTGATTTCCGTATAGGCTGTGTACACCTGGTGTGATTTCTGTATGATCTATATACACATGGTATGATTTCTGTATGAGCTGTACAGACCTGGTGTCATCTCTGTATGGGCTGTATACACCCAGTATGATTTCTGTATGGGCTGTATACACCCAGTATGATTTCTGTATGGGCTGTATACACCCGGTATGATTTCTGTATGGGCTGTATACACCTGGTATGATTTCTGTATACACCTGGTGTGATTTCTGTATGGGCTGTATACACCTGGTATGATTTCTGTATACACCTGGTGTGATTTCTGTATGGGCTGTATACACCTGGTGTGATTTCTGTATGGGCTGTATACACCTGGTGTGATTTCTGTATGGGCTGTATACATCTGGTATGATTTTTCTATGGGCGACGTTCCCTATTATGAATATTTGTGCCGGGTGATCGGCATTTTGTGGGTGACAGATATTTTGCTCCTGCATCAGGTGATTGACAGTTTGTTGAGGTAGACTGATAATCCGCTGCAGTGTAAACACATTTTAAAGAGCGACTTAATGTTTCAGAAATTATTTTATGTTTTAGGCTACTTTCACACATCAGTTTTCTGCATTCAGGCACAATCCTTTTTTTTCCTGATCCAACGGATCCGGCAAAAAATGTAAAAACCGTATCTACCGGAACCGTTGTGCTGGATGCGTAAAAAAACGGATCCGTTGGATCCGTTTTGCATCCGTTTTTGCATCTGTTTTGTCCGTTTTTGTTTTTTTTTTTGCTGGATCCGTTTTTCAAAACATTGGAGCATGCTCAGTTTACAAAACGGATCCGGCGTCCATAGGCTTCCATTGTAAAACACGCCGTATCGCGCCGGATCCGGCGCAATGCGTTTTTTTTTTGCCGGACAAAAAAAACGTTACAAGATACGTTGCCTCCGGCCACCGCTTTAATTAATTTTGCCGCATCCGGAAAAAAGCGGATGCAACGCAAAGCCATCAGGCACAATCCGGTAACAATGCAAATCTATGGGGATAAAACGGATGCGGTACCGGATCCATTTTACCCTTTTTTTTCCGGATTGTGCCTGATGGAAAAAACATGATGTGTGAAAGTAGACTTAGCGTAATTAATTTTGAACAGATCTGAGGGGAACCCGGTCCCGGGTCCCCCACAATTGTTCCAAAGACCTATTAGGAAAGTGCAGGAGAGCAGACAGAGCAGCGCGGATTCAGTAGAAAATCAGAGTCCTGTCCCTGAGCCGTGCACTTCACCTATGGGGGTCTCAGGACACATTACTGCACCAGTCAAAGAATTAATGGACCTTTTTGATGACCCTTCTTTTGAGAATCCTAGAGCATGGTGCATGCTGGGATACTCGAAAGAAGCGTTATCATAGGGCGGAGGCTGCAGTCACTGCCACAGCCTCTGCCCCTCCCTAAAATGAAGCGCCATCAAGGGACAGGATAGGAAATTATTAATGCAAGTATATTAAAAAAAAAATTATATTTTGGCACTAAATAGATAGGGATTTAGAATGAAAATTACTTTGCCTTCAGACCAAACCTTTAAGTTACTCTTTAAATGTTTACTAGTGCGGCTACTAGCAACTAATCAGTACTGTGGTACCTAGTTTGATGATTGTTGGTAACAACAATTTCAATCATCTCCTTACCATTGTTAAGGTATACAAGTTTATATGATAGGGGATAACCTGACATTGAAAGTGATCGCTGTATAACGGTGATGTGTCATGTATTGACGGTTGTTCTCAGGTTGTATTTCTGTACTGAAAAATTGTTCTGGTGATGCAGTCATGTACTGACTGTGGTTCTGGTGATGTATTTATGTACTGATGGTTGTTCTTGTGAAGTTATGTACGAACGTAGGAGCGCAGCATGTAGCGTTTTTTGAGCGTCGGAATCCTTTTTTTTTTTTTTTCTACTGCGCATGCTCAGCTCTTGTGTTTAATAATTGAAATCAATGTTTCTTTCTCTCTCTCGGCGGCCGAACGATCAGCTGATTGCCTGGCAGCTGGATTTTGAGATCGATCAGCTGGCTTTTGAGAACGATCATCTGATCGCTCGGCTACTGTGAACAATCAGGTGATCGCCCAGCGGCTGGCCGCCGGGTGATCAGCTGATCGTTCACAATAGCCAGCTGCTGGTAAAACAGTAAAAAAGAAAAAAAAAACAACGGATTGTTGTTTTGCAGCATCAGTCACATCAGTTGTGCCACTATCTGCAACGCATCCGTTGCATAAGTCACACAACTGATTGTGACGGATGCAAAACAACGCAAGTGTAAAAGCATCCTTACCAGTAGGGGGCGTTACAACTTAAAGTGCCTAGGGCAGCATGAATGCCAAATACGGCCCTGGGTGTGGTAGTAGCAAATTTGAAAGCAAAAGGGAAGGTACCAGAACTTAAGTTGGGTTAGGACCGGGATAAGCAGATAAGCGTGGTGGTGAGGTTGGGCAGGAGTGAGATAGGATTAGGGTTCAAGTGCACAAGTGGTAAGGTTTGATTTTTAGAGAAGCTGAGAAAACTTTTTCAGTGATAGTGGGGAGGAAGGTTATTAGGCAAGGGCAATGATCTGTTAAATGGAAGATTTGTGGTGGTTTCTTAGTAAAGTCTTACTGATTTGGTCAATTTTGCTTTTGAAATGTGTGGCAAAGTCTTCTGCAGAGATGAGGGAGGTTGAAGGAGGCAATGGTGGGTGAAGGAGGGATTTAACAATGTTTAATAACATGTTGGTGTTGTGGGATAAAGAAGCTATGAGGGTTGTGAAGTAGTCCTGTTTAGCAGAAGTGAGGGCAGACTTGAATGTGAAAATTGCTTATTTGAATCTGGTGAAGTCTTTCTGTGATTGTGTCCTCTTCCAGCACCCCTGGACACTTGCCAAAGCTTTTTAGTGAGGTTGTTGTGCCAGGGTTGTCTTATTGATTCATTGCAATCTGCCATGGGATCTTTATGATTTTATAATAGTCCATCTTCTCCCCATTCAGGTCTCTATAATATTGGATCCTCTTAGTGGAGATCTTCTACGGACAATTTTCCTGATTGACCCATCAAAAATTGATAGGGCAGGGACACGATGGTGGAGAGGATATTACACCTCACCCTAGAGATCCTTTTCCGGCTTACTGGAGAGGTGAGAGATTCTTATGACACCACATTGCATCCTTCTTATCTATGGGAATAACAGAGGGACAGAACTGGAGAGGTGAGGACTCTGGAAATGTCTGTAGTGAGATTTATTAATGTGTCTCTCCATAACCAGGATTACACAGTAGTGAAGAAGACCTCTAGTAAGCGCCATCAGGTCCCTGTGTCTGCGAGATGGCGAAGGCCTCTGAGCCCAATCACGGGGCCTCCACCTCACCCCCTGGTACATGAGGACATCAGTGATCAGAAGATCCTAGAACTCACCTACAAGATGATTGAGCTGCTGACTGGAGAGGTGACACTGCTGGGAATGCTGGGACATTATACAGTAATGCTATGAAGGGATTGGGGGATGACGGTATCATTGTATGTTTCAGGTTCCTATAAGGTGTCAGGATTTCACAGTCTATTTCTCCATGGAGGAATGGGAGTATTTAGAAGGACATAAAGATCTGTACAAGGACGTCATGATGGAGGTTCCCCAGCCCCTCACATCATCAGGTAATAGACAGGACTAAATACTCACTTGTAGTGAAGTGAAGTTTATGGATTGCAATTTTTTAAAAGAAATTTTATTTGCAAACACCAATGTTCTTCACTGACGAGAATATCTGACAAACAGTGTTCTATATGAAACTTTTACACAGGGTTGACTTTACATTTTGTATTATTCCATAATTGTTATTTTTAGACAGTAAGTGGCATTGTGTATGTAAATTGAGGTACTCTCCTCATTGACTGTCCCAGAAAGATAAATAATCATTCTTCCAACCTAAGGTGTCAGTAGACGCTAACTGACCTAAGAATTGTATTGCAATTTTAATCAGAAAATTGAATTCCGCTACATGTCTTGCACTTTGTATGTACGATTTATATAGATATTTTGTAAAATATACATAGTACATTTTGATTATATTATTTTAAAGGGAAAAAAAATATTTTTTTTTACTTTCAACAGGTCTTTCAAAAGAATGTGTGATATCTTCTAATGTTAAAGTAGATGATCATGGGTTCCCACAAGAAAGATCTGATGAGCATGCCATCACTCCAGATAAACCCTTAGCCTTTCCAAGAAAAGATCAATCATCTGATTATTTTCAACTGTTCCAATCTTTTGATTTATCACAGACTGGTAGAAAAAATAACAAAAGAGATGTTGAACATCAAAAAACTCAGAAGCGGAAGAAGTCCTATTCATGTTCACAATGTGGGAAATGTTACACTCAGAAACCAAATCTTATTTACCATCAAAAAACTCACACAGGGGCCAAACCATTTTTATGTTCTAAATGCGGGAGATGTTTTAAAAAGAAATCACATCTTGTTGAACATGAGAGACGTCAGACATGTCAGAAGCCATTTTCATGTTTAGAGTGTGGGAAGTGTTTTAATCAGGAATCAGATCTTGAAGCACATCTGAGAATTCACACGGGAGAGAAGCCATATTCATGTTCTGAATGTCAAAAATGTTATAATCAGAAATCAGATCTTACTACCCATCAGAGAATTCACACTAGGGGGAAGGCATTTTTATGTTCTGAATGTGGGAAAAGATTTCACCATAAATCTGGTCTTGAAGCACATCAAAGAATTCACACAGGAGAGAAACCATATTCATGTTCTGAATGTCAGAAATGTTATAATAGGAAATCAGATCTTACTACCCATCAGAGAATTCACACAGGGGAAAAGCCATTTTTATGTTCAGAATGTGGGAAATGTTTTAACCAGAAATCACATCTTGTTACACATCGTAGAATTCACACAGGGGAGAAGCCATATGCATGTTCTGAATGTGAGAAAAGTTTTAGTCATAATTCAGATCTTATTATACATCGAAGAATTCACACAGGAGAGAAGCCATATTTATGTTCTGAATGTGGGAAATATTTTAGCCACAAATCACATCTTATTAGACATCAGAAAATTCACACAGGGGAGAAGCCCTATTCGTGTTCCGAATGTGGAAAAAGTTATAATGCTAAATTAAACCTTGTTGCACATCAGAGAATTCACACAGGGGAGAAGCCATTTTTATGCTCAGAATGTGGAAAACGTTTTAACCAGAAATCACATCTTGTTACACATCAAAGAAGTCACACAGGTGCAAAGCCATATTCATGTTTAGAATGTGGGAAATCTTTTAACCAGAAATCACATCTTATTAGACATCATATAATTCACAAAGGGGAGAAACCATATTGATATTCTGAATGTGGAAAAATTATATTACTAAAATAAATCTCAATTTACATCAGAGAAATCATACAAAGACAAGTCATTTTTATATTCAAAATAAAGAACATGTTTTAATCAGACATCTAGTTTTGTTGACCCCAAAGTCTGAGTGGGAAATGTTTTGCCAAACATGTTAACATTTGCCTTTTTGTATTTGTTGGATGTGCGCAGTAGTTGTATAAAGCGGGCTCAGAAGGTGAGCTTGATCAGAACACTACGGGTGCTAACAGCGTTCTACAGCCATCATTCATTATGGTACCAGCAATCCCAGGTCCAACTAGAAGAGATAGTGACCAACGCTGGCCCTGATATGGTTTGCAGGATGGTGAAAGTATGTGACATTTCAGTCCTTGAGAATTTAAATTTATTTAATTTTTTAATTTTTTTGACAAATTGTTTGTAAGCTGGGCTTCCTTTTGTAGATCAGTTTTGTGGCTGTTTGGGCAAAAACAACGTGTGCACAGAGTTTTCAATCAGTACACTCCCAACTGTAAGGCTATGTCCGCACGTTGCTTTTTACCTGCTTTTTTGCTGCTTTTTCAACTGCAGCGTTTAATGGCACAATGGTTGTGTTCTGCTTTATAAGCAAAGTCTATGGGAATTTGGGTTTCTTGTCCGCACTATGCAGTTCAAACTGCAGCCTTTTTGTTGCAGAACTTTGGTCAAAAACTCAGCTTTGCAGTGCAAAACCCAAATGGCAAAAACAATTGACATGTGAATTGTTTTTGCCATTTGGGTTTTGCACTGCAAAGCTGAGTTTTTGACCAAAGTTCTGCAACAAAAAGGCTGCAGTTTGAACTGCATAGTGTGGACAAGAAACCCAAATTCCCATAGACTTTGCTTGAAAAGCAGAACACAACCATTTTGTCATTAAACGCTGCAGTTGAAAAAGCAGCAAAAAAGCAGGTAAAAAGCAACGTGCGGACATAGCCTAAGAGTTCTGCCATTAAAGGGCTTATCCGGTTCTTTTTTTCTTCCTTCTATGGGGTTTATCACTTACCAGTAGGTAATTGCTAACTACCTACTTGTTCAGCCATGCACCGATCTTTTCAGGCTCGGTGGTCACAGAACTGTACCTGGCAGCGGATTCTTCCACTTCCTGTGACGTCATGTTGATTGATAGTTGGCTCCCCTCTGACTACCTCATTGTATATATACACTTTTCAACTGAATAAAAACTCCCCCAGACTACGCCCCTGAATAAAAATATGTACCAGACTATTTATAGTATACAATTAGCCACACATCATTCACAATATAAATAGAATAAATTTGAACATTCAGCTCACCCTTATGTGGACTTGAAGTAGAATTCCATGCAGCTCAGACTTTCAGGTGTGGTCACCCAGATAACCATGAACAAAGAAAAACTTGTCTCCAGCGCAATGAAACGGGTCCAGCTCATAACATTTCCAGGTTTATTTTAACACAAAACAGTCTCATTAAAATAGACAATTACATGTATGTAAAGGTCAGGCAATATCTCCGATGGAGGAAAAATATAGACAACGGCGCAACGCGTTTCAACTACATAAATGTAGTCTTTGTCACGCGATGTTCTCTTCAATGCGAGAGCCTTTTAAAAAACCCTTAACGACCCATGACATACTGGGTACGTCATGGATCGTGTGCGGTTAATCCCCGCCCCCTGCCGTGAGCAGGTCACAGCGATCCGCGCACATATCAGCTGATTTCAACAGCTGTCATGTGTGCCTGTTAGTCGCGAGTGGAATCTCGTTCCACCAGCAACTATTAACCCCTTACATCTCGCTGTCAAAATCTGGCAGCGAGATGTATATGCGTGCCGCCATTATGCTGACTTACCCCGCCCCCATCGAAAGTCACTTGACATGATCATGTGACTTCCGGTGATTGCCATGGTAGCACGGGGTCATGTGATGACACCTGTAGCTAACATGAGTCACTTCCTCTCAATGCCGGAATACAGCATATCTGCAGATCTTAGCTCTATAGCTGTGATCTGGATATATGGCAGAGAGATCAGATTGCTGATTGCTATAGCCCCCTAGGGGGACTAGTAAAATTTAAAAAAAAGTTAAAAAAAGTTTTAAAAAATTAATAAAAAATAAAAAAACCTAAAAGTTCAAATCACCCCCCTTTCACCCCATTGAAAATTAAAGGGTTAAAAAAAATAAAAAATATACACATATTTGGTATCGCCGCTTCAGGAATGCCCAATCTATCAAATCTATCAAAATATAAAATCAATTAATCTTAATTTTTTTGCTGCTACGCCATTTACTAAGCGCCAAAATTACATTTTTTGGTTGCCGCAAATTTTGCGCAACAGGCTATCAAAACGTAGCATCTGCGCAAAAATGGTACAGTAAAACGTCAGCTCGAGACACAAACAATAAGCCGTCACTGAGCCATAGATCCAAAAAATGAGAACGCTACGGGTTTCGGAAAATGACGCAAAACATGCACCACTTTTTTTGGACAAGCTTGTGAATTTTTTTTTAACCCCTTAGATACAAGTAAAACTATACATGTTTGGTGTCTACAAACTCGCACCGACCTGAGGCATCACACTGACACATCAGTTTTACCATATAGTGAACATGGTGAATAAAATATCCCAAAAACTATTGTGCGATCACACTTTTTTTTGCAATTTTTCCGCACTTGGAATTTTTTTGCCATTTTCCAGTACACTATATGGTAAAACTTATGGTTTCATTTAAAACTACAACTCGTCCCGCAATAAACAAGCACTGGTATGGCAAGATGGACGGAAAAATAAAAAGGTTACGGCTCTCGGAGGAAAGAGAGGAAAAAAAACAAAAAGAAAAACGCAAAATGCCCGGGGGCTGAAGGGGTTAAAGCTAGTGAAGGAAATCCCTTTCAGTTCACAGGTGATTCATCCTCATAATCTGCCTGATTTAACTCTTTCCACAATATAGCACAGTGACATAGTGAACATTGAATAGATTCTAGTTCACATTGATACAGAAAACCGCACGTATAAAGTGCATAGAAATACAAAAATTCCTCTCTTTATAATACAGATTCATTTGAACAGATGTACATAACATAACACAAAAAAAAAAAAAAAAAAAAAAAGAATTTTCAGTTCACATTGGTACAAGAACCACAAGTATAAACAGACAAATACGTATGTTTCCATTGGAATACAGGTTCTTTTTCTCTATTCTCTATAAACTGAAGTACACAATATTAAAAAAAAAAAAAAAAAAAAAAAAATATATGTTGTAGAAAACTCTCGCATAACATTATACAGTGAAAAATTCACAAGATTCATCTATAGGAAACTAATTAAATAATGATATTGTAGACAGGGAGACCTTTTTCTACCAATGTTAATCCAAATACCACATATATAAAATACCAAAAATAGTAAATCTCCGTTAAGATGTAAAATAATGTGCACAGATAATTGCGATTATTTAGCGGAAAAAAAATAAATTATATCTTATTTTTTCCTAGCAGATTTGCAGCAGATTCAGATCTCATGCATGTCAATTGTTGCAGCGTTTTTGCACGAGTGAGTAGGGAAAAATATTCAACAAAAAACGCATGTAAAAAAATGTGTATTTTACGCAGTGTTCTTCCTGCCAACACATCAGGATTTGCAGCACAATTTTATGCTGCAAATCCTGAACGTGTGCACATCACCTTTGTCCTTGTCCTGTGACTTCTCTCCATAATTTATCATAAGTCCCTGATAGCTTCATAATGAATTGTGGGGTGGGGCAACATGCTGTGAGGGCCATATAATAAATATTGGGGTGGGGAGAAGGTTATTAGGGCCATATAATGAATTATGTGATGGGGAAGACGCTATGAGGGCTATATAATGAATTGTGGGGTGTAGGGGATGCTATCAGGGCTGTATAATGAATTGTGGGGTGGGGGCAATGCTCTGAGGGTCATATAATGAATTTTCAGGTGGGCAGGAGGTTATCAGGGCCATAAAATGAATTGTGAGGTGGGTGATGATGTTACGAGGGCCATATAACGGACAAGAAAGAAGGACCACGATCGAACACCCATATAATGCTATATCAAAATGATGTTCTTAATTTACTCATAACAATAAAATATTTTTCAAGTACAATGGTGGAACAAAATATACATATGCATCTATTGGACACAGAGAGGACTGAGATCACATTATAAAAATAATAAATTGTGCTGTACTAAAAATATTCACCACTAGAGGTCACCCTCAATCAAGTTCAATAGATATTAAGATAATAGATAAAAAAGACGCAAAGCTTATATTCTCATTGAGACCAGATGGATATACCGTAACCAGTAAATATACAATAAAAATACACGCTTTGCGTCTTTTTTGTAAGTAGGCCAATTGGAGATATATCATCCTCATCCATGTACATATAGTGCCTTGTGAAAGTATTCGGCTCCCTTGAATTTTTCAACCTTTTCCCTCATTTGAGGCTTCAAACAAAGAGCAAAATTATGGTGAAGAATCAATAATAAGTGGGACACAATTGTGAACTTGAACGAAATTTATTGCTTATTTTAAACTTTCTTTAAAAACATAATTGAAAATTGGGGCGTGCAATATTATTCGTCCCCTTTAAGTTAATACTTTGTAGCGCCACCTTTTGCTGCGATTACAGCTGCAAGTCGCTTGGGGTATGTGTATCAGTTTTGCTCATCGAGAGACTGAAATTCTTGCCCATTCTTCCTTTGCAAACAGCTGGAGCTGAGTGAGGTTGGTTGGAGAGCGTTTGTAAACAGCAGTTTTCAGCTCTTTCCACAGATTCTCGATTGGATTCAGGTCTGGACTGTGACTTGGCCATTCTAACACCTGGATACGTTTATTTGTGAACTATTCCATTGTAGATTTTTCTTTATGTTTTGTCTTGTTGGAAGAGAAATCTCCGTTCCACTCTCAGGTCTTTTGCAGACTCCAACAGGTTTTCTTCAAGAATGGTCCTGTATTTGGCTCCATCCATCTTCCCATCAATTTTAAACATCTTCCCTGTCCCTGCTGAGGAAAAGCAGGCCCACACTATGATGCTGCCACCACCATGATTGACAGTGGGGATTGTGTGTTCAGGGTGATCAGCTGTGTTGCTTTTACGCTAAACATATCGTATGGCATTGTGCCCAAATAGTTCGATTTTGGTTTCATCTGACCAGAGCACCTTCTTCCACGTTTGGTGTGTCTCCTAGGTGGCTTGTGGCAAACAACACTTTTTATAAATATCTCTGAGAAATGGCTTTCTCCTTGCCACTCTTCCATAAAGGCCAGATTTGTGCAGTGTACGACTGATTGTTCTCCTATGGACAGACTCTCCCACCTCAGCTGTAGATCTCTGCAGTTTATCCAGAGTGATCATGGGCCTCTTGGCTGCATTTCTGATCAGTCTTCTCCTTGTGTGAGATGAAAGTTTGGATGGACGGCCGGGTCTTGGTAGATTTGCAGTGGTATGATACTCCTTCCATTTCAATATGATCGCTTGCACAGTGCTCCTCGGGATGTTTAATGTTTTGGAAATGTTTTTGTAACCAAATCCGGCTTTAAGCATCTCCACAACAGTATCACGGACCTGCCTGTTGTGTTCCTTGGTCTTCATGATGCTATCTGCGCTTTAAACAGAACACGGAGACTATCATAGAGCAGGTGCATTTATACGGAGACTTGATTATACACAGGTGGCTTATATTTATCATCATCAGTCATTTAGGACAACATTGAATTCAGAGATACTCAATAAACTTCTGGAGTGAATTTGCTGCACTGAAAGGGGACGAATAATATTGCACGCCCCAATTTTCTGTTATTTATTTTTAAAAAAGTTTAAAATAAGCAATAAATTTCATTCAGCTTCACAATTGTGTCCCACTTATTGATTCTTTACTATAACATTAACATTTTTATCTTTATGTTTGAAGCCTGAAATGTGGGAAAAGGTTGAAAAATTCAAGGGAGATGAATACGTTCGCAAGGCACTGTATGTATTTGTTTTAGTGTATCTCTTAGACATATTAATAATTTTGTTTTATTAGGGTGCTTTCACATCAGCGTTTTTTTGCCGGTCGGCAAAAAAACGCAAAACGCATTTGACCGGATCCTTTACAAATGCGTTGTCATGTCAATGCATTTTCAATGGAATCGCAGCAATATGCAGTCACTTGCAGTTGCTTGCGGCATACACTGGATCCGGTGAGATGCAGTATTTTATCTTTTTTCAAAAACACTACTTGTAGCGTTTTTGACCTTCGATAAAATACTGCACTTCACCGGATCCTTCATATTGCAGCAGTACCTGCAATGCTTTTCAATGAGCCGGATCCTGCTCTACCGGAAGTCACCACATTCTGGTAGGCAGGATCCTGTTTTCAGTACTGAGCATGCCCAGAAAGTAGTTCCTCCCCCGTGCTTTCTAGTGGGGCTGCATCAGTTGAAGAAAGAAGACAGAAGAAAGAAGACCAGGATCGTGGAGGTTGAGAGGGAGTAATAAAAATGGAGTCTCTAAGTGTGTCTGTGTATTTATTTCTAATAAAATATTTTTTCTCTGTGTGATGTCTTTTTTTTAACCCTTTATTGGAGATTCTTAATGGCTGGGTCAAACTTGGCCTGACATTAAGAATCTCAGGCTTTATATCAACTGGTAAAACAAAGCTGGTATTAACCCCTTATTACCCAGTGTGCCACCCAGCACCAGGGCCTCTGAAGAGTTGGATACAGTGTCAGAAGATGGCGCTTCTATGAAATCGCCATTTCTGAGGTGGCTGCGGACTGCGGACTGAAATTTGCAGCGAGGGGGCCCAGAAAGCTTGGGCTACCCTGCGCTGCGGATTCCAATCCCCAGCTGCCTAGTTGTACCTGGCTGGACACAAAAATTGGGAGAAGCCCACGTCATTTTTTTTTTTTTAATTATTTCATGAAATAATTAAAAAAGGGCTTCCCTATAGTTTTGGTTCCCAGCCAGGTACAAATAGGCAGTTGGGGGTTGGGGGAAGCCCGTACCTGCCTGCCGCACCTGGCTAGCATACAAAAATAGGGTGAAGCCCACGTAATTTTTTTAATTTATTTTTTTTTTTTTTTCAGTTTTTGGGCAAAAAAATTAAAGAAAAAAAAAGGGCTTCCCTGGATTTTCCTTTTGCCAGTGAAGGTAACGGCAAGCAGTGGGGGTTAGCAGCCAGTAGCTACTTGGGTTACACTTAGCAATAGAAAATGCAGAGGGAGCCTACGCATTTTTTTTTACCCCTAACCCTAGGGTTAGGGTTATGTGTTTTGGGGTTTTTGTTTTTTTTTATTCTTTAATTAATTTAAAAAAAAAATAGACATGGGCCCATCCAGCATTTTACTGCTCACTCATCCCTACTCTTAACTACACAGCCAGCAGAACAAGTAATCAGATCAGCTGACTTCAGTGTCGGTCGATTACTTGTTCTGTGTCCCCCTACATCCATCGCAGAGTGTGTGGGCTGTGAGGTCAGCTGAGTTCACCGGCACTGGAGTCGGCTGATCTGAACTCAGTTGACCTCACAGCCCGCACACGCTGCAATGGATGCAGGGGGACACAGAGCAAGTAATTGGCTGACACTGGAGTCAGATGATCTGATTACTTGTTCTGCTAGCTATGAGGTCAGGAGTTCAGATCAGCTGACTCCAGTACCAGCCAAACTCAGATAACCTTACAGCCCGCACATGCTGCGATGGATGCAGGTGCCACAGAGCAAATAATTGGCCAACACTGGAGTCAGCTGATCTGAACTCCTGACCACACAGCCCGCACACGGTCACATGTGATCGGCAGCAGCCAGTGACTGCTGTTAATCTGCTTCTATTGCAGCGTGTGCAGGCTGTGAGATCAGGAGTTCAGCTGACTCCAGTGACGGCCGATAAATTCTGTGTCCCGCTGCATCCAGGATCTGGTAAAATAACAATTGCGGTTGCATGTGTTGCACATTCAATCCACAGGATCTGGTCATATGCGGTTTGCATTTTATTTGCCTACAGGCAAAAAAACGCTGATGTGAAAGTAGCCTTAATGATGAGAGGGACAATCATTTCATCCTTCGTACATCTAGTGGAATTTACGTGGACAGTGGGATTCGCCATTGGCCATAATTGATGAAGGATTGAAGATCATATATAAAGGATGAAAAGCAATACCAACCACGTTAAGATCTTGTGTGTCCATATGACGTCTGGCCAATGTTTGGCTGAACATTGTGCCATAACAACAATAGTTTTTTTTTAATATTGTGCAGATATTTATAGATGTATGTGAGGTTAGTCAATATATATGTGCGCACTGATGTGTCTGCGGTAATTGATGCCTTATATTTGTGGTATTAATTCATTACTGTCACCACTTTTTCGGCCTATAAGCTGCGGCCACCACCACCGGGCTCTTATATACAGCATTCTAACATGCTGTATATAAGAGCCCAGGCCGGGGGTATAACATAAAAAACACTTTATAATACTTACCTAACGGTCGCGCGGTGGGCCTAATGGGCGTCTCCGTTGTTCGGCGTCGGCACCGCCTCTTTTGGCCATCTTTACGTCATACACACTCATAATGTAGTGCGAGTGTGTATGACGTAGACGCATCATGCACCGCGGCTTCAGAAAGAGGACGAAGATGGCCAAAAGAGGAGGCGTCGGCACCGGACAACGGAGACACCCATTAGGCCTACGGCGCGACCGTTAGGTAAGTATTATAAAGTGTTTTTTATTTTATACCCCCAGCCTGGGCTCTTATATGCAGCATGTTTAATATTTGAAGGTACGTTGTAGTGAAATAAAATTATTGATTAATGACTATATTAAGATTGCCCCCACATTTGTATGCGCATGTGTGCATATGTGTGTATATATATATATATATATATATACATACATACAGTGCCTACAAGTAGTATTCAACCCCCTGCAGATTTAGCAGGTTTGATAAGATGCAAATAAGTTAGACTGTAGGGATGGTATTCTTGGGGTCGTATGCAGTGCCATCCAGTCTCCAAACGTCACGTGTGTGGTTGGCACCAAAGATCTCGATCTTGGTCTCATCAGACCAGAGAACCTTGAACCAGTCTGTCTCAGAGTCCTCCAAGTGATCATGAGCAAACTGTAGATGAGCCTTGACATGATGCTTTGAAAGTAAAGGTACCTTACAGGCTCGTCTGGAACGGAGACTATTGCGGTGGAGTACGTTACTTATGGTATTGACTGAAACCAATGTCCCCACTGCCATGAGATCTTCCCGGAGCTCCTTCCTTGTTGTCCTTGGGTTAGCCTTGACTCTTCGGACAAGCCTGGCCTCGGCACGGGTGGAAACTTTCAAAGGCTGTCCAGGCCGTGGAAGGCTAACAGTAGTTCCATAAGCCTTCCACTTCCGGATGATGCTCCCAACAGTGGAGACAGGTAGGCCCAACTCCTTGGAAAGGGTTTTGTACCCCTTGCCAGCCTTGTGACCCTCCACGATCTTGTCTCTGATGGCCTTGGAATGCTCCTTTGTCTTTCCCATGTTGACCAAGTATGAGTGCTGTTCACAAGTTTGGGGAGGGTCTTAATTAGTCAGAAAAGGCTGGAAAAAGAGATAATTAATCCAAACATGTGAAGCTCATTGTTCTTTGTGCCTGAAATACTTCTTAATACTTTAGGGGAACCAAACAGAATTCTGGTGGTTTGAGGGGTTGAATAATAAATGACCCTTTGAATAAACCTTTCTCAATTTAAAAAAAAAAAAAAAAAAAGAAATAACATTCTTTTTTGATGCAGTGCATTTCACACTTCCAGGCTGATCTACAGTCCAAATGTCACAATGCCAAGTTAATTCCGAATGTGTAAACCTGCTAAATCTGCAGGGGGTTGAATACTACTTGTAGGCACTGTATATATATATATATAATATATATATATATATATATATATATATATATATATATATATATACTGTGAAGAAAAAACAAAAAGCCAGCACCAAATGTCCACTTCAGCACTAAACATTCCAAACTGTACTTATTATAAAAATTTTGAGATTTTTGGCAAAAAATTGCAATTTCTTGAGCTGCCTCGCCACGTCACGGCAAATCTCATTTGAGGCAGTCCTACACTAAAATATTTTATAAAATGTGCCATAAATATTTTATAAAATGTGCCATATGGCCTCACATATGAATAGTAGAACTGCTCTTAGCAGCACTCACCTGGTCTATTTCAATCCCGTACCCATGACTGCGTCATGGCTGTGGGCGGGACAGGTCCAAGCAAATGCTGGATGAAGTAAATTGCCTGTGGACAAAGCCTGATGACTTAATGTGAACAGTCACCAACCGCCAAAATCTAGACAGATGGAATACATCCCAAATTGGGGTGCATAGCAAGGTGGAGGTCAACCACCGACCAATTCATATATATATATACTGTGTATTATATATATATATATTTATAGTGAAAATAGTGTTAAATAGTGTTAAAGTCTGAACCAAAGATGGATTGCAGCGGCAACAACTTGCTCGTTAGAGTTTATACGCATCATTATTGAAAAAAATGTGATGACTATGAGTAAAATAGAGAAAGGACCGATAGATCTGTATGTGCTATTTACCTTATAATTAGTCCTATATACACGAAGGGCTTAGTGCCTCAGTAGGACGTAGTCTTAGCACCGTTCCACCTGCACCCACCTCCACCCGCAGCTGGTACATTTGTGCACATTGTGTATTAGTGACTGAATAGTTGCATGTATATTATAAGTTATTTAATATCATTCATTCCTCCAATTTGATGATTTATTGAGTGTTGGAACGGGCATTAGGATATTTGCTATATGAAGCATAATAAAATTTATTGAATAGCCCTATTTATAGCTATAACCATTAAGTAGGTGGTGTTGCAGACTGTTGCATAGCACTTGTCACTTTAACCAGTTGTGGTATTCATGTGCAATATATTAACTGCTGCTAGTCCGTGTTTTGTTGCTGTATACATCCCTTTTATTGTGTTGAGTTTATAATTTATTGAATAAAGATTATTTATCACTTTGGACATGTGTGCTCCTCCTTGAAGAAATGCTATAAATACATTTTTTCAGATTTTGATACTGTTATGAAATGGGAGTGTCCTCTCATAAAGAGACCGCTTTTGTGTTAATTAATTTGCTTCTGTTTGCATTACAGATTGGTCTATCCAGTATGGACTTTGAAGCCAAGCTCACAGCCTGGCAGTCCAAAGCCTCAGGGATTTTTAAGCGTGATGTTACAGCAAATTTGGATAATGGTGTGATACATAGGGAATCGATAAAGAGATATAAAAATATGTTATATAAAAAATTGAAATTGTGGTGGACCCGTACTTCTCTGGAAAATTATTATGACCAAAAAATAATTCCAAGAGGACTAAGGGTGCAGATCTATCCCTCCTTTGACCTGGAGGATGAAAGTCTGAACCAAAGATGGATTGCGGCGGCAACCACTTGCTCGTTAGAGTTTACACGCATCATTATTGAAAAAAATGTGATGACTATGAGTAAAATAGAGAAAGAAATTGAGTCTACTCAACTGGCCTGACAAAAAGAAATGACAAAGGAATCATTTCAGAATTTTGTCTCTCTTTTGGATAAAGATTTTGAAAAATGGGAGAGGGAGATAAGTTCAGATAAACAGAAAAATTATGTACGTGACGTAGGGGATTATGATAATAATAAGATCTTTCGCTGGCAATATAAAAAAACAGAACCCAATCGTAATCGATCGAGGAGTTCATCAATACAATCTGCAGCCTCAAGTGGAGCGAGTGGCAATACTTCATTGGATCAAGGGCATGCTGTTAATACCAGGTCTAAGACCAAGCAAAAATTTAATAAACGACCCTATGATATTTTCAATAAAGATCATACCAATGAATACCAGCAGCCAAAGGTAATTAATTTGTCAGATCATACCCTAACTGAATCACACATGTTGCTTTTAGGGAAGGGCTTATCTTTCTCCCCCTCATGTTTTGCAGACACATTTACATCTATAAAAGATCTGCATTTATTTTCGAGGAAGTTATTTTTTAAAAGATTATATAATAAATCTCGTCAACCGGAGGATCTGTTTACTAAGGAAGAAAAAGAGGCATTAGCTACACTTCAGTCTTTAGAAGAAGAGAGTGCACCACAGGCAGTCAGTACTTTTTCACATGATTTATTAAAAAGATCTAGTAAATTTCCTGTATTTAATCTCTGTCCAGCTATAGAGGTTTTTACAAGAATGGTCTCACATGAATTTGAACAAAGTTTCTCGATATGTAAGGGATCCTCAAATCTATCCAGGAAGGAAAGGGAGGCGTTAAAGGATCTGCAGTCATGGAAAGATGTCGTCTTTAAAGGCGCTGATAAAAGGCGGAAATATAGTTGTATGGCCAGTTATTATGTATGAGCGCCAGGCCTACAAGCTATTGAATGTGAAACAATGTTACAAAAAACTTGTGTCTAATCCTCTTTCGATTTTTCAGGAGGAACTGCTCTCAATCCTTTCTCAGGCCTTTGATCAGGGGATTATACCAAAGAAATTACTTGACCATGTCAAAAATTTGCACCCTCGATTGGCCACCTTCTACTTAATCCCTAAGGTGCATAAAAATGTCACAGATCCTCCCGGAAGACCAATTGTTGCAGGTAATGGAGGTTTGTGTGAAATGGTCTGTGATATTATAGACCATTATTTAAAGCCTCTAGTGGCTGAGCTGCCATCGTATATTAGGGACACGACGTCGGCGTTATGTAGGCTGGATGGTATTCAGTTGAACCCAGACATGGTCTTGGTCACAGCCGACGTCGAGTCCCTATATACATCTATTAGGCATACGGATGGATTGCGAGCAGTTTCTTTTTTCCTGAGACGTAGTACCATTGAGAAATCAATGGTCGAATTACTTCTAATTTTACTGGAATTTGTTTTAACGCATAACGTTTTTACATTTGACGGAAAAATCTTCTTACAGACACAGGGTACGGCAATGGGGGCGGCGTGTGCCCCCTCATATGCCAATCTTTTTCTGGGAGCATGGGAGAGGGACATCTTTCTTGGTGATACCATGCCAGGTTGTAGCCGCATCCATAACTGGATACGCTACATAGACGACGTACTATTCATCTGGGATGGTACTCCTTCCGAGCTGAATGAAGTAATGCAAATTTTAAATAATAATGAACAAAATATCAAGTTGACATTTAAACAAGGTAGGGAATTGGAGTTCCTTGACATACTTATTAAAACTGAAGAGAGTGGGTTTTTGTCAACTTCTATATTTAGAAAAAGCACGGCTACAAATAGCCTGCTCCATGCCTCCTCATCCCACCCGAAGGCAGTGATTTCTGGCATTCCGGTGGGACAATTTTTGAGAACTAAAAGGATTTGTTCTGATGAAGAAAATTTCAATAAACAATCCGGTGAATTGGCTCAAAGATTTTTGGATAGAGGGTACAAAAAGAAAGTGATTCAGAAGGGGTACCATCAAGCCACACTTTCCTCCAGGAATACATTACTGTTTTCAAATGATTCCGGAATTAATAAAAGTAGTAGAACTAAGGATGAGAAAATGGGACAAATACGGTTCATCACCACTTACCATAATCGCTGGACAGAAATGAAAGGGATTTTACAAAAATATTGGGACATCCTACGTTCAGATGTGATTTTGAAAAGTATTTTGCCCCCCAAACCATTAATTACGGCCAGAAGGTCGAAAAATTTAAAAGACACATTAGTTCATAGTCATTTTGATCGAAAAGAAAAGAGGGCATTGACGGCAGCGGATCAAGGATTTTTTCCTTGCGGGCTGTGCAAAGCCTGCGCTAACCTAATAAAATCAAAAACATTTTCCAATTTTGATGGGTCGAAAATTTTCTCTATAAGGAAGCAACTGACATGCTCCTCAAAGGGAGTCATCTATCTGGGTGAATGTCCCTGCAGTAAATTGTATGTTGGTCTTACGACCTGTGAATTAAAAAATAGGGTTCGTGAGCACTGTAGGGACATAGCAAAAGCCAAGACGATTGAGGATAATACACAGTTGAAGACTCTGCCGCGACATTTTGAGGAGTTCCATAATTGCAACCCCTTTTTATTGAGGGTAAAAGCTATTGATCAGGTCGAATTGGGAATTAGGGGAGGTGACTTAGGCAAAATCCTTGCTAGGGTGGAAAGTCGGTGGATTTACCGACTAGGCACCCTGAGCCCTCAGGGTCTTAATGAAACTTTAGGTTTTGGGGCTTTCTTGTAAAAATCAGTGCGAATTATGGGATATTTGAAATCTCTTTACCAATTCTTTTGTATTTTTTAATCTTTTTAAATATTATAGTTGTGTGAGGGTGTAATGTGGGACTGTGTTTTTAATATTTTGGCTGTATTTTAATTGATTTATCGTTTGTTTTATTATAGATATTGCTTCTTTTTCCTTCTTATGTGACAGAACATTTATGATCTACTATCAACATCTGGAGCATATATTCATCAACTTTAGTTGTCTATATTCTTTATAATATTGATGGTAGTAGAGTTATATATAATTGGTGTAGGTTTGTTTTTTGTTGTGTATATTTAATTAATATAGAAATGTTAATATGGAAATATAAAAATAAATTATACAAAAATTGATGATATGTTGTTATATATGATATAGGATGTAGGGGATTATAAGCGTATTATTATCTGCACAGCATTGATAAACTTAAAATGTAATGATCATATACGGTATTTGTGATTGAGTACAAATATTGATTCACCCATCGATATTGTGCGCTTGTACGGTCGGAAAACTCCCCGGAACTATAATGCTGGGCGCATTATATGGAGAGCTGCGAGCTGTCAGAACACTTCCGAGTATCTGACACGCAAGCTGCGTTCCATGGCCGCCCGGCAGGAAGTTCATTTGTATATAGGGCGGTATCCGACTGTCGTAAGCGCCGCTTTGATATCCGATTGGTGAATTAAGGGTATTTAAACCCAGTACCATCTCTTGCCCGACATGCCTCCCGTTGAAGCGATCTGGCGAAACGTACGTCGGGGTAAGCGGCATAGCAGCATGATGTCTGTTTAAATTATCCAGGTAACATACTGTGTGTGGTGGGTGGTATTGGTCGGACTTCTGGTCTATTCGGCGCCTGACTGACACTATTGTGTCTCCTACCGGTGGGAGCTTGTCAGCGGTGACCGATAGATCTGTATGTGCTATTTACCTTAGAATTAGTCCTATATACACGCAGGGCTTAGTGCCTCAGTAGGACGTAGTCTTAGCACCGTTCCACCTCCACCCACAGCTGGTACATTTGTGCACATTGTGTATTAGTGACTGAATAGTTGCATGTATATTATAAGTTATTTAATATCATTCATTCCTCCAATTTGATGATTTATTGAGTGTTGGAACGGGCATTAGGATATTTGCTATATGAAGCATAATAAAATTTATTGAATAGCCCTATTTATAGATATAACCATTAAGGAGGTGGTGTTGCAGACTGTTGCAAAGCACTTGTCACTTTAACCAGTTGTGGTATTCATGTGCAATATATTAACTGCTGCTAGTCCATGTTTTGTTGCTGTATACATCTCTTTTATTGTGTGTTGAGTTTATAATTTATTGAATAAAGATTATTTATCACTTTGGACATGTGTGCTCCTCCTTGAAGAAATGCTATAAATACATTTTTTCAGATTTTGATACTGTTATGAAATGGGAGTGTCCTCTCATAAAGAGACCGCTTTTGTGTTAAATATTTATAGTGAGGCAGCGACCACCAATGTGGTAAATGGTCGCTATGTGTCGCAGTGGAGAGGGTCCCCTGTGATGTTAAACTGAACATGTTACTATGGGACCTGTAGTTCCACCAGACCTGGGTGATATTTAAGGGTCAGGTTCTTTTAGGCCCCCTTCACACTTCCGTGAAAATCATGCACGTTTTTCACGGACGTGTCAAAGGTGCGTTTTCCCCTCCGTGTGCCGTTTTTATGGCACAATGTGTGTTCTCCGTGTGCTATCTGTGATAACACACAGAGAAGGGGAACTTTCTCCTCGCCTGTCCCTTGCGTTGCTGTTTGTAGTGCTGATCAATGGTCTCCGGCCCTGCCGACTCCCCGCTGCTGCTGCTTCCGCAGTGGAGTGAATATTCAATGATCATAATGAGCAGGGGTCGGAAGCAAGTGACAGCAGCGGCAGAGACGGCAGTGCTGGAGAAGGTGAGTATAGATTTTTTTTTTTTTTTTTACAATCGTGTGTTTTCTCCGGTGCGTGTCACATGGATCACATCCATGCGGGCTGTGTGACACCCGTGAAAAAAGAAAAATGGACATGTCTACGTGTGGAGCACATAGGCACACGTATGCTCCACACATACACACGGTCCATAGCAAAAAACGCACGTGTGCGCAGACCCATTGATTTTAAAGGGTCTACGTGTGCCCGTGTCTCCGGTACGTGAGGAAACGGACCAAACACGTATCGGAGACACGGACGTGTGAATGGGGCCTTAACAAAAGTCAGGGTGATGGACAGGCCTGGAGAATCACATACCTCCACCTGTGGGGGTGTCCGGGCTTATTTAAGTGACTGTTTGTTTGGTCACATGGTCCCCGGGTCCTTGGAGGGATTTCACTTCCTGGATGCACCCTGAAAGTAGTCCAAGTGAGGAGTCTGAGTGCTTGGAAGACCTCGCTTCCTGGAGGCACCGATGGATCGAGTCTGTGTGGCCTCTGATTGGGACACGGCTGAGAGACAGACAGGAGTCTGTGGTGTCTAGAGCAACTTAGGAGAGATTTGTTCTAAGACTGGCAGAGAGTGGGAAATGCTTGCAGCCAGGCTGTATAGTGCCTGAGGCGGCAGGAAGAAACCACAGCAAGTGGTGTTCACTGGCAGGAGCCAGCATGTGGAGACGGCCATACCTCCACTATGGACTTCTAAATATACTGGAAGCCCGCGGTATGTGGCGGTGTTTACTTTGTCCTTTAAGCCAGGAGCGGCTTTCTTGTGTGTTTTTTTTTGTTTAAGAGCATTTTATGTTTGTGGTTAATAAACTGCTAGACTGTGTTACCGGTGTATGCCTAAGCTACCTCGCACCGCTGCAAGCGAGTGGAACCCCCAGGTTGTGGTGTGCAATCAATACATAACCTGTTTATGATTGATTAATTGTGCATTATGGAGTGGTTGGTGGACTGGTATATTCCTCCTTATTTATTTATTTTTTTCAACAAATCCTTATATGATAATAGAACTGTGGTAATGGTGTATACTACTATCAATGGTAATATGTATCCACTGGGTGTACTCAATCTTTCCTTAGAAATGGTGTTGGGATTGTTAGAGTTAAAGGGAACCTGCCACTACTTTTTTGGTCTCTAAGCTGCGGCCACCACCACAGGGCTCTTAAATACAGCATTCTAACATGCTGTATATAAGAGCCAAGGCCGCTGTGAGAACATAAAAAACACTTTATAATACTTACCTAACGGTTGCGCGGTTGGCCATATGGGCGTCTTCGGTGCCGACGCCGCCTCTTTTGGCCATCTTTGTTCTCCTTCTCTAGCCGCGGTGCATGACGCGTCCGACGTCATCCAGACTCGCCGGCATTCAGGTCCTGAGCAGGCGCACTTTGATCTCCCCTGAGAAGGGCAGATCAAAGTATTGTAGTGCGCCTGCGCAGGACCGGCGAGTGTGTATGACGTAGACGTGTCATGCACCCATGCTTCAGAAAGAGGATGAAGATGGCCGAGAGAGCAGGCAACGGCCCCGGAGAACGGAGACGCCCATATGGCCAACCGCGCGACTGTTCCGTTAGGTGAGTATTTATAAACTGTCTTTTATGTTGTCACATATTAGAATGCTGTATATAAGAGCCCGGTGGTGGTGGCCGCAGCTTATACGCCAAAAAAGTGGTGACAGGTTCCCTTTAATTATAAAAGTATAATCATGTTTGTATATTGTTTTTTGCTTCTTGATTTAAGGGTTGATTATATATGTATATGTCCACATATTATACCACCGCTGTGTAACTGTACGCGCAGTTGCCATGGTTTCCCGATGTCCGGCCAGTTTGCTGTGTCTTTACTGATCTGATTGTCCGGATTAGGCTGCTTTCACACTTGCGTCGTTTTGCATCAGTTGCAGTCCGTTGTGTGACTGATGCAACGGATGCATTGCAGATAGTGGCACAACTGATGTGACTGATGCTGCAAAACAAAATCCCTTGGTTTTTTTGTTTATTTTTTTTTTTTTACTGTTTTACCGGCGGATGGCTATTGTGAACGATCACCTGATCAGCCGGTGGCCGGGTGATCAGCTGATCGTTCACAGAAGCCGGCCGATCTGCTGATCATTTAAAAATGCCGCCGCCGGCCGATCAGCTGATGATTTGGCCGCCAAGAGAGACATTGATTTCAATGATTAAACACAAGAGCTGAGCATGCGCAGTGAAAACAAAAGGATTCCGCCTCTCAAAAAAGTTACATGCTGCGTTCCTGCCACCCGACGGTCAGTCGTTCCATGACTGATCCGTCACGCGGCGGATGCAACGCAAGGCCATCAGTCATAATCTGTCGTCCCTACAAGTCTATGGGGAAAAAATGGAATTTTGCTAAATATTTTGCAGGATAGCGTATTTCCTCAAGGCAACGGATTGCAACTGATGCAAAACAACGCAAGTGTGAAAGCAGCCTTATGTGATGACCTGGATCATCTGATCGGTGACATGGCGTCCGGGTGGCGTTGGGACGTTGTCATGGCAACGCACCCGTCATAATTGGTGCTGGGCAGTGATTGGACACCTTTAACATTTAAACTTCCCTCACTGGCTCCTGGACATTCCGTCCTCATGCCCCAGTTCAGTGGTGAACCTAGGATTTCCAGCACCCGGGACAAGAATTCAGTTTGGTGCCACCCTCCCATGTGACCAATCATTCATATGTGATTTGCACACTTAGTCATGTGATGACGAGCTGCTCTTAATAAGTCTCTTCCATGTTCACAGAGAAACGTAGGTAGAAAAGTCAGTTGTCCCGTGCAAGTATGAAAATCACATGTCAGTGGAATGGCCATATGATGACTGCGTGAACCAGCGAGCAGAGCTGAATCCTGACAGTGAGTATATTACATGCTGCTAGGATTGGGCTACACTGCTTACTTCAGAGTTTTCACAGTGCGCACACTGCACGCTGTCAGCATTCTCTGGTGCCAGCAGAGAGTTGGAGGTCACGAAACCACAAGTATGAGATTTCCATATATGTGGTCACTTGCCGACTAGTCATGGCCTCGCTCATTGAAAATGAATTGAGTGAAACGCGACACGTCTAGTCAGAATGTGTCCAGAAATATAAAAATCTCATACTTGTGCTCACATGTCCGTCCACTCTCTCTATTGGTATTAGAGAATTCTAAAAGTGTGCAGAGCATGATGTGAGAATTCAGAAGTGTGCAGTCACATTGTCATTGCAGACTTTCATCTCAAACCTGGACATGCCCTTTAATTATAAAATTAAGCCCTGTAGCCCAGTTCTAAGTAAAGGGGTTGTCCAATTTTACAATTTCTGAATTGTTACTTGTGTGGCGCCCCTGACCTGGTCAGGCACCACTGAGTACTGCACCCATGCTGGGGACAGTACAAAAACAGGTAATCCAGAAGGCTGACCGAGGTGTGACTACACAGGCGCATAGTGATCAGGTCTCACACATTTACCTTTGAGAGGACCCCTGGGGATCCCAGGAGGGGGGCGAAGCCTCCATCTCCACTCGAGGGGTGTGGTAGAGAGCCTGGTTGCTAGGTGACGTAGGCAAGAACAGGAGAGGAGGGAAGAGTGAGCCGAGGACAGTTGAGTGGTGAAGTTCAGGGAGGGCAGAAGCAGACCCTGTAGCTCTACACAATTCTGACAACGTACGCGCAGTGACTACCGACGGGGGAGAACGGTCACCTGGGAGTGCTGCCCGAAATCCACACACGGCTAAAGAGAGAGCAACGGAGTGGAAAGTAAGGAGACTGTCAGGGAGATACCAGGCCCAAACGGGTAACAGGTCCCAGTGCAGGGATAGATCTACCTTTCCTTTGCCAAACCTGCATGAGGGGGCACTTTACACCCCCAAGACAACACCACAGAGTCCGCAGCCACGTAGCCAAAGTGAGGGCCCATAGCTCACAGGAGGCAAGCAGCCGGAGTGACCTGGTCCAGGCTACAAGCAAACGGGCCAAAAAGAAGGGGAGAGAGGCACCAGCAACTTCCCTGGGCGACCCCAGCAGGGCTTCAAGCAGGGGTTACCCCAAAACACAACGGGCTAAGGAAGGCGAGTTGGTAGCCACCCTCACCAGTCAGCCTGAAGGACACCTGGTTCCAGCCTGGTTCATCCCAGCTACGCCCGGGTTACTCACCCTGCCACCATCAGTGAGTAAAAACCCCTGAAAGACATCCTGCTTGTGCGTGTGAGTCATTCTGCGACTTGTAGTTCCACACACCTACACGGGACCCTGGGGCATGCCTCACTCTCAGGAGGCTATTACAACTGACTGCACCTACTATCAGCCCCAGGCACCCCTAACCTGCAGTGGCGGTCTCCACTGACCGCAATTCTGAGAGTGGCGTCACGACAATCAAAATAGAGGATTTCCTACCTGTGACAAGATCCAGCCGCGTGGAGTCCCTGAAGGTAATGCACCGCTGCACCGACACCGAGCCTCGGGGCCCCACACTTGTGTAAAGGATCAAAACTAATAACAGCATCAAAACCAGCAGGGGTACAGAAATACATAATTAGAACCACCATCAGTACAGAAACACAGCATCACAACCACCAGCAGTATAGAAATTCAACCCCAGTACCACCAGCAGTAAAGAAATTCATCACCAGAAACACCAGCAGTACAGAAATACATCCATATAATCCCAACAGTTCAGAAACACAGTATCAAAACCCTCAGCAGTACAGAAATACAGTACATAATCAGAACCACAAGCAGTACATGGTAGATCAATTGAAATGTCAGGTCAGACTCCTATACAATTGTATTGCATGACCCTACAACTTCCAGAATATCCTTAAAGGGAATCGGTCACCAGGTTTTTAACACCCAATCTGAGAGCAGCATAATGTAGGGACTCTGATTCCAGCAATGTGTCACTTACTGGGCTGCTTGGTGTAGTTTTGATAAAATCACTGATTAATCAGCAGGAGAATATCATTACAGACTACTTGGCGTGCGGTTAGGTAGTCCAGCAATTTTCATGAACTCTGTATAACTTCTAGATCTGCAGCAGAGGAGACAACAGACAGCTCAGGAAGTGACACCGCTGGAATCACAGTCTCTGTCTACATTATGCTGCTCTCAGATGGGGCAGCAAAAACCTTGTGACAGATTCCCTTTAACAATGGTAAGGAGATACTTGGGAGTTACAGTCATCACTAGACTGCGTACCATACAGGAACCACAGTAAGACCTCTGTTCCACTTGAGGTTTGGAAAGAGGCTGTGGACAGAAAAGCGCAAAATAGGGTCTTACCCCAATATGTGTGGGGTGGGGAAGGAGGAGTAAACTCACTCACCTGATGTAGTTGTGACAGTCACAACTACTATATGTGCATGTACAACAAGATCCACGGCTGCAGCCACCCAGTGGCAGAAATCAGAAAGCAATAGAGAAGGGTGTTCAATTGCCGCACCAACAGATCACTCGTTCAGATGATGAAGACCAATGTCACTTTATTTGCATACAGGTCTACGCGTTTCAGGAGCACCTGCTCCCTTCCTCAGGACCGTCAGGTTAAAAATAACATCAAATCTGTCCCACAGGGATCAGACACATCATAAGTAGTGAAAGTGACGTCATAGGAACATCCCTCTTCAGAAAAAAACAGGCGGGAAAAGGGTGCCACGTTGTCAGCTATGACGTTTACATAGAAACAATAGAAAAAA
This sequence comes from Anomaloglossus baeobatrachus, assembly GCF_048569485.1. Classification (NCBI taxonomy): domain Eukaryota; kingdom Metazoa; phylum Chordata; class Amphibia; order Anura; family Aromobatidae; genus Anomaloglossus; species Anomaloglossus baeobatrachus. The sequence continues at coordinate 522,839,189 of NC_134357.1, forward strand.
CATCAAACACATAATGTCAAAAAACACCTCTCTAAATTGTGAATCACTCAAAATACATGTTGCATGAAAAACGGGATGTGTGTAAAAAATGAAATCCATGACGATAATAAATAAACCGTGTATATGCATAACATGTCCACATAATATGAAAAAATGAACATGAGGTAAAACAGTGTAGAACCCGAAGAGGTTCGGGCGTATAGAACCATCAAGTGCAAGTTGTGCTTAAACAGAGATGGAAAATCGTCAGCATAAGTCTCTGTCGCCACCAAAGGGGAATGAAACTCAGGTAAGAACCGATGTGGATTGAGACTCCGGTAGGAGCAAGTGTATTTAAGTGTGTAAAACATGGGACCATGGAAACCCCGACAAAAATAGCTCATGGGCAAAGACCCATGACAGCAGTGTATTATAGGGCAAGAGCGTGGGAAAAAAACAGTCTGAGCATGCGCCCAGGATAAGTATCTGGAACCGACAGGTCAAACAAGTTCAAGACCGTGGGAACTAATCTACAGCGCATGCGTGGCAGCCGAAAATTAAAGCAGATGCCAAGATGTGTAGATAAAAGAGAGGGGAAAGATCCCAGGGACACCAACAATACAAAGGACAGAAGTAATATAAGGAGTGAAGAATTGGAGAAAAAAAAGGGGGAGCAGAAGAGCACCAAATAATCCTGTAATGTTATAAGAATCACGGGTGAACCAATATGTAAAGCCAGTCAACCAAGAAAAAATATAGACGTGAATAAGAGGGATCTTAATCAAAGTATACCCTACACCCGTGTATTATACACATAAAGAACACAGATGAATAACGGGACAAATGCATATACACATCCAATTGTATATATGAAAAACTATATAAAACCACAATAGTGTAAAAACATATATACACATATATAATTACATATGTCATATATACACACTATAATAAGAATCCCATATATAGAGCACATGAGCCGAGGCCCACAAAGGACAATGACAGTGAAAAATTTAATCAAAAATTTGTATATAAAAATTTTTTTTTGAATGTATAAAAAATATATATAAATATATAAAAATTAAATTAATATTAATAACCCATATCTAGATGACCGGGTAGGATATGTATAAATTATCGTAGATAAGAGCGTATAAGTTAAAAATAGTTAAAAAATAAAAATAAATAAAAAGGAAGGGAATTAATAATTTCCATACATATATATGTAGAAAATGCAAATAAACGAAATACAGTTTAAAAACATAATGAACAGATGTCAGTTAAATAAATCAGTTACCTCATTAAGGCCCCGAGGTTTTAAAGTGTTGAGTTTATAGATCCAGTAGGTTTCTTTTTTATTAAGAATCTCCATCCTATTGGGATTATGAGTGGGTATCTGCTCGATTGGAGTGACCTTTAACTCAATTTTTTTGTTATGATATATAGTAGTGTCCCGGGATAATCCATGTAGCATATATCCCACCTTGATATTATGCCTGTGAGAATTAATTCTATTATGCAGGGCTTGGGTCGTCCTCCCCACATACCGCTTATTGCAGTCACACTCGATCAAATAGATAACATAATCTGATTGACAGTTAAGGTGTCCTTGTATAGGGAAAAAAATATCTCCCAAGTCAGACCCAAAACTGACCCTTCCATGTTGGATCGATTTACAGCATAAACAATTTTTAGCCATACATCTACAGTTAGGTCCAGAAATATTTGGACAGTGACACAAGTTTTGTTATTTTAGCTGTTTTCAAAAACATGTTCAGAAATACAATTATATATATAATATGGGCTAAAAGTGCACACTCCCAGCTGCAATATGAGAGTTTTCACATCCAAATCGGAGAAAGGGTTTAGGAATCATAGCTCTGTAATGCATAGCCTCCTCTTTTTCAAGGGACCAAAAGTAATTGGACAAGGGACTCTAAGGGCTGCAATTAACTCTGAAGGCGTCTCCCTCGTTAACCTGTAATCAATGAAGTAGTTCAAAGGTCTGGGGTTGATTACAGGTGTGTGATTTTGCATTTGGAAGCTGTTGCTGTGACCAGACAACATGCGGTCTAAGGAACTCTCAATTGAGGTGAAGCAGAACATCCTGAGGCTGAAAAAAAGAAAAAATCCATCAGAGAGATAGCAGACATCCTTGGAGTAGCAAAATCAACAGTCGGGTACATTCTGAGAAAAAAGGAATTGACTGGTGAGCTTGGGAACTCAAAAAGGCCTGGGCGTCCACGGATGACAACAGTGGTGGATGATCGCCGCATACTTTCTTTGGTGAAGAAGAACCCGTTCACAACATCAACTGAAGTCCAGAACACTCTCAGTGAAGTAGGTGTATCTGTCTCTAAGTCAACAGTGAAGAGAAGACTCCATGAAAGTAAATACAAAGGGTTCACATCTAGATGCAAACCATTCATCAATTCCAAAAATAGACAGGCCAGAGTTAAATTTGCTGAAAAACACCTCATGAAGCCAGCTCAGTTCTGGAAAAGTATTCTATGGACAGATGAGACCAAGATCAACCTGTACCAGAATGATGGGAAGAAAAAAGTTTGGAGAAGAAAGGGAACGGCACATGATCCAAGGCACACCACATCCTCTGTAAAACATGGTGGAGGCAACGTCATGGCATGGGCATGCATGGCTTTCCATGGCACTGGGTCACTTGTGTTTATTGATGACATAACAGCAGACAAGAGTAGCCGGATGAATTCTGAAGTGTACCGGGATATACTTTCAGCCCAGATTCAGCCAAATGCCGCAAAGTTGATCGGACAGCGCTTCATAGTACAGATGGACAATGACCCCAAACATACAGCCAAAGCTACCCAGGAGTTCATGAGTGCAAAAAAGTGGAACATTCTGCAATGGCCAAGTCAATAACCAGATCTTAACCCAATTGAGCATGCATTTCACTTGCTCAAATCCAGACTTAAGACGGAAAGACCCACAAACAAGCAAGACCTGAAGGCTGCGGCTGTAAAGGCCTGGCAAAGCATTAAGAAGGAGGAAACCCAGCGTTTGGTGATGTCCATGGGTTCCAGACTTAAGACAGGGATTGCCTCCAAAGGATTCGCAACAAAATATTGAAAATAAAAATATTTTGTATGGGTTTGGTTTATTTGTCCAATTACTTTTGACCTCCTAAAATGTGGAGTGTTTGTAAAGAAATGTGTACAATTCCTACAATTTCTATCAGATATTTTTGTTCAAACCTTCAAATTAAACGTTACAATCTGCACTTGAATTCTGTTGTAGAGGTTTCATTTCAAATCCAATGTGGTGGCATGCAGAGCCCAACTTGCAAAAATTGTGTCACTGTCCAAATATTTCTGGACCTAACTGTATAGCTTCCCAAAGGTTTACTGGTACTGATAGTGTTGGGAGGGCTCCTCAGTCTACTTGGTGCCAACTGGTTCTTTAAGTTGGGGGCCCTGCGGAACGTGATTCCAGGATGGGGGGGTAAAACATTCTTAAGAAAAGGGTCATTGTGAAGTACAGACCAATGTTTCTTTAGTATCCCCCTAATAGCATCACTATCACAACTGAACGTGGTAAGAAAATTCGATGTAAACTTATTTTTGGAAACGGGTTTAACACTTGACGACACGGTTGTGAGGTTTATTTATTATCGTTATGGATTTCATTTTTTACACACATCCCGTTTTTCATGCAACATGTATTTTGAGTGATTCACAATTTAGAGAGGTGTTTTTTGACATTATGTGTTTGATGTTTTTTCTATTGTTTCTATGTAAACGTCATAGCTGACAACGTGGCACCCTTTTCCCGCCTGTTTTTTTCTGAAGAGGGATGTTCCTATGACGTCACTTTCACTACTTATGATGTGTCTGATCCCTGTGGGACAGATTTGATGTTATTTTTAACCTGACGGTCCTGAGGAAGGGAGCAGGTGCTCCTGAAACGCGTAGACCTGTATGCAAATAAAGTGACATTGGTCTTCATCATCTGAACGAGTGATCTGTTGGCGCGGCAATTGAACACCCTTCTCTATTGCTTTCTGACCACTTGAGGTTTGCACAGACGAGTGCAATCCAATAAAACATCGGATTGCACTCGCACCAGTGTAAAACTCCCTCCCTCTTGTCCGCCGCTGTGATCCGATCGCAAGATCGGATCAGTCTGATGACACTCGTCCCATACTCACAGCAGAGCCTGAACCCGAAGGTCATGAGCATCCAATACTCATGACCCTTGGTAGGACTGAGGCCTAATGATGTGAATGTCAGTATCACAGATAAACATTTACATTCAGGTACTTTCTAGACGACTTCTCTAATCAGAATCATCTCTTTCTTTTCTTCATCTTCTGATGCCATGATGACTTTTCACATCCACAGCTCTTTTCTGCAGACTTCCATCCTCTCCGATCTGCTGCAGAACATCTTGACACGATACCCTTAAAAATAGCAGAATTATTAGAATACTCCTATATCAAAATATCTGCCCTACGACGTGCCCCTGAATAAATAATGGCCCCTCACTGTGTTCTCTGCACAAAACATGACATACACACTGTCCCTCTTATAGTACATGCCCTCCACACTACCCTCTCCTTTCCATACTGAGCCCCCTCTTCACACTGTCCTCTCACACTGTGTCCCCTTCTCTATACTGTGCCCCCTCATCCCAACCCCCTCCTCGCTATGGCCTCACACTGTCCCCTCATGCTACCGCCTCTCCATACCGCCACCCCCACTACCCAATCTCTATTCTGTGCTCCTCACATTCTTCTCATCCCATACGGTCTCCTCACTACCTCTGTACTCAGCCCCTCTCACTCCCCATACTTTGTATACATTTCCCCCTTGCTCCCTATAATGTGTCCACACCCATCCTGTCCACTTGCTCCTCATACCGTGTCCTCAAATTTGCCGCCTCGCTCTTTATTCTGTCTCTTCAAAATTTCTTTCCCGTTTGCTCCCCATAGTATATCCGTATTCATTACCCCTTACCCTTGCTTCCTATACATCACCCCTCACCCTCTCTCCCCATACTGTTTATTTATGTTGTGGGCGGGGGCCGCTGCCGCTTCTGGGGGCGCTCGGATCCGGGGTTCGCTGCTGCGGCTCGAGTGGTGACCGGACCCGGGCTCGCATGGCCGTCCGTCATCACAACCGTCGGAAGAGGGGATATTTACAGGGGATTTGTTGTGTCGGTGACGCTACCCGTGGGTTGCGGTGAGGGATGGTGACACCGCCGCTGCCTGGTGATGGGGCGCCTGGGGCTGATGGAGCGGGGGCAGCAAGATGGGATTCCCTCCACGGGTAGGGGAGGTGTAGTCCCGGGGCCCGTTGTCGGTACACAGGAGTAATGGCTGCTGGAGGTTGCGTGCCGGGTTGGACCGGGGATCAATGGTGTAGTCACTGTTCAGTAATCACACACAAGTCCAGTGAAAAACCAAGTTGCCAGTGACCGGTCGCCGTTGGTGGGGTGTATTTGGGTCCCACACCCGGGTGTAGCAAACAGGTGTCCCTTCCTCTTGCACTCTGTGTTTGTTTCTTCTGGAGACGGAGAAGTCCACTCCCGGTACTGTGTATGTTTGAGAGCTGTGGCCCGTGAAATCTGACCCTTGGGATTTCTGTGGGTTCTGACGGACACCCTATCCCCCACGTTGGGCTTCCGTTTCGCTCTCTGGGCTTCTGAAGAACAAGGCCTGAAACCTCGTCCTCTGCTGGTTGATTAACAAGGGGCATGCAACCTTCCTCGTCCTAGGGTCCATGGCCTCCGGACCGGATTCCCATGGTCAGCACCGGCGGGCTACAACCCTGCCCCGGTCCACTTAAGGTCTCCCACGACCGGATCTCCGTCGCCTGTGGCCCTGTTTTCTGTCTGCCACCTAGCCGGGTAGTCCAAGGGCCCCTACCCCTGACTACACTTGAACTGTCAGCTTCAACTCAGAACTCTACTCCAACTTCAACTACAACTTCCACTTGTCTCTACTGTTCTACTGTGTTCCTGCCCCTGACACCTCAGGACCCCTAGGTGGGCGTTCTCATCTGCCTGATCCCGCCCACTGGTGTGTCCTTATTATCATGAGGGGGTGGCTAGGCTTTAATGGCTGTGTGTTGTACCTGGGTGTGGGTTTTTTGGTGGTATCAAGGAGGGTGGACACTTTTGTGACTACCTGGTTTTGCCAGGGCGTCACATTTAAATCACCCCCTCACCCTCTCTCCCCATACTGTCTATAAACATCACCCCTCTCCCCATACATCACCCTCTCTTCCCATACTATCTATATGCATCACTCATCACCCTCTCTCCCCATACTGTTTATATACATTACCACTCACCCTCTCTTCCCATACGGTCTACAAACTTCACCCCTTACCCTCTATCCCCATACTGTCTATATACATCACCCCTCAACCTCTCTCCCCCATACTGTCTATATACATCAACCCTCAACCTCTCTCCCCATACTGTCTATATACATCACCCCTCAACCTCTCTCCTCATACTGTCTATATAAATCACCTCTCAACCTCTCTCCCCATACTGTCCATAGATACTTCCCCCTCCTCATCCTCTATCTCACCATTCTATAGCCATAGAAACTTCCCACTACCCATCCTCTATCTCCCTCATATTGTGTCCATAGAAATTTCCTCCTCCCCATCCTCTCTCCCGCCATACTGTGTCCATACATGCTTTCCCTCTTACCCCATACTGTTTCTATTCGGTGTCTTCAGCTCCACTGGAGCACTTATTACCAGTAATGTCTGCCACCTATGCGCTGCGACACTGAAGAATAACGTCATCAATGTGATCAGCTGACCTGATCACACTACAGCTCTTGCTTTGACCCGGAAGTGCCAGTCGTCACTGCTCCAATTGTCCGCACAACTGAAAGATACGAGGACAATTGATCAGTGGGAGCTGCGCGCTGCATTTCATCTGAGTCTCGGCTGTCAGCTTGACAGCCGAGACTCAGTATAGCCGGCTCACACTACAGGGGCGACAAGACACAGCTGCCGAGGAACCTCAAACCGCTGCATCAGGCAGACCGATAGTGCCCCCCTGACAGCTGCACCCGAGGCAAATGCCCCGTCAGCCCCCCCAGATACGCCTCTGACCAGTTCATCATAAGCCACTGAAGCCTCTTTTCCACCCCTTACTTTGATCCCAATTCTCCCCATCCTTATTGTCCCATCCTTAGTCTATTTAAAAAAAAAAAAAAATCATTCACCTTTTCATACAGTCCCACGCAGCACCTCTTCTTTTCCTGTCAGATAGTTTGACCTCATCAAGTTGTGTGCCTCTGTGTCACAGACAAAATTCTGGGCAAGAAGCTGGAGACAGATTCCTGTGTTCAATTACCTAGACTGTACAGCTGAGCAGCAGGATCTCTCGTCATGAGGGCAATCTGGCCAAGTGCATCCGGAGTCACAAGCTCTGAACAATAGGCTAGATTGCCCTCATTTTTAACTGGCTAGCATGGGCCCCTTTCGTCTCCGGGCCCCAGTGCAGCTCCAGTGGCAGTATGTCCGCCACTGGTAAATGTGATGTCACAAATATTTATATATTCGCAGCCAGTAATAGTTTTGTGACTGCTATGAGACAGTAGAATTCGACACATGGCAAAACAGGCAGGTAGCTAGCAACTACCTAGTGATACATATCCTCAAAAGAATGAAGTGAAAAAAATCTTTAATTTGAGCAAATAGTAAATTTTATTAGTTACATATTTTTAAATAAAATACAAGGAGACACTGACGGAATAAACTGGACAATCCTGGACTGCATTTAAATAAATACCAAAATAAATATTTGTAAAAATAAAGGTAAATTTTACCAAGTAATTACTATGTTTCTCCACTAGATGGTAGCAGTGTATAGCTATGCCTATAAATAAATAAACCTGAGTGAAAAGTAATCTAATCCATAAGCATACAACAGAATTAGTGCTCAAATAAATAACACTTATAAGATGTAAAAAAATGACAAGTTATAAGATGGTGATATAAGATCATCTAAGTACAAAAAAACGATTTAATAAATAAATAAAGAAATATACAAAATCCAAGTGGATCACACAAACAAAAAAGAAGGGAATTTTGTTTACTTACCGTAAATTCCTTTTCTTCTAGCTCCAATTGGGAGACCCAGACAATTGGGTGTATAGCTTCTGCCTCCGGAGGCCACACAAAGTACTACACTTAAAAGTGTAAAGCCCCTCCCCTTCTGCCTATACACCCTCCCGTGCATCACGGGCTCCTCAGTTTTGGTGCAAAAGCAGGAAGGAGGAAACTTATAAATTGGTCTAAAGTAAATTCAATCCGAAGGAAGTTCGGAGAACTGAAAACCATTCAACACGAACAACATGTGTACACAAAGAACAACAGCCCGAAGGGAACAGGGGCGGGTGCTGGGTCTCCCAATTGGAGCTAGAAGAAAAGGAATTTACGGTAAGTAAACAAAATTCCCTTCTTCTTTGTCGCTCCATTGGGAGACCCAGACAATTGGGACGTCCAAAAGCAGTCCCTGGGTGGGTAAAATAATACCTCGTAATATTATTATTATTATTATTATTGTTTATTTATAGAGCACCATTGATTCCATGGTGCTGTACATGAGGGGGTTACATACAGAATACATATACAAGTTACAATAGACAGACTGGTACAGAGGGAAGAGGGCCCTGCCCTTGCGGGCTTACATCCTAAAGGATTTTGGGGAGGAGACAGTAGGTGGGGTGTAGGTGGGGCGGCATCTCCGCACGGTGGTGGGGCGGCATCTCCGCACGGTGGTGGGGCGGCAGCTCCGCACGGTGGTGGGGCGGCAGCTCCGCACGGTGGTGGGGCGGCAGCTCCGCACGGTGGTGGGGCGGCAGCTCCGCACGGTGGTGGGGCGGCAGCTCCGCACGGTGGTGGGGCAGTGGCGTCATTGTAGATTATAGGCATTTCTGAACAGATGAGTTTTCAGAGTCCGTTTGAAGTTTGCAAGTGTAGTAGATAGTCTGATGTGTTGAGGCAGTGAGTTCCAGGAGACTGGGGATGCTCGGGAGAAGTCTTGGAGTCGGTTGCATGAGGAGCGAATGAGAGAGGAGGAGAGAAGAAGATCTTGGGAGGACCGGAGGTTACGTTTTGGAGTGTAGCGAGAGATTAGTTCAGAGATATATGGAGGAGACAGATTATGGATAGCTTTGTAGGTCAGGGTTAGTAGTTTGAATTGGATACGATAGACGATTGGGAGCCAGTGGAGGGTCTTGCAGAGAGGAGAAGCGGGGTGGTATTGAGGAGAGAGGTGGATCATTCGGGCAGCAGAGTTAAGGATGGACTGGAGAGGGGCGAGTGTGTTAGCAGGGAGACCACAGAGGAGGATGTTGCAGTAGTCGATGCGGGAGATTATGAGGGCATGCACTAGCATTTTTGTAGATTGGGGATTGAGGAAAGGGCGGATTCTGGAGATATTTTTGAGTTGAAAACGGCAGGAGGTGGTGAGGGATTGGATGTGCGGTATGAAGGACAGGGCAGAGTCAAAGGTCACTCCGAGGCACCGAACTTTGGGTGCTGGGGAGAGCGTGATGTTATTAATTGTAATGGATAGGTCAGGTGGAGAGTGTAGGGGAGATGGAGGAAAGATGATCAGTTCAGTTTTGGCCACGTTAAGCTTTAGAAAGCGAGAGGAAAAGAAGGAAGATATAGCAGATAGGCACTCTGGGATTCTGGACAGCAGAGATGTGACATCTGGACCAGAGAGGTAGATCTGAGTGTCATCGGCATATAGGTGGTACTGAAAGCCATGGGACTTTATGAGTTGTCCCAGGCCAAATGTATAGATAGAAAAAAGTAAGGGTCCCAGGACAGAGCCTTGAGGGACACCAACAGAGAGAGAACGGGATGAAGAGGTTGTGTGGGAGTGGGAGACACTAAAAGTGCGGTTGGAGAGGTATGAGGAGATCCAAGAGAGGGCGAGATCTCTGACACCAAGGGAAGAGAGGATCTGTAGTAGCAGGGAGTGGTCAACAGTGTCAAAGGCTGAGGATAGGTCTAGAAGTAGGAGTACAGAGAAGTGGTTGTTAGCTTTGGCGGTAAGTAAGTCATTTGTGATTTTAGTCAGGGCAGTTTCAGTGGAATGATGTGGACGGAAGCCGGACTGTAGGTTGTCAAAGAGAGAGTTAGAGGAGAGGTGGGAGGAAAGTTCAGCATGGACGTGCTGTTCCAGGAGTTTTGAGGCAAGTGGGAGTAGCGATATGGGTCGATAGCTGGTAGTAGAGGTTGGGTCGAGGGAAGGTTTCTTTAGGATAGGTGTGACTGTTGCATGCTTAAAGGCAGAAGGGAAGGTACCAGTTGTTAGAGATAGGTTGAGGAGATGGGATAAGGCTGGAATAAGGATAGTGGTGAGGTTGGGGAGGAGGTGGGATGGGATGGGGTCAAGTGCGCATGTGGTGAGGTGTGCTTTTGAGAGAAGATGTGCAAGCTCTCCTTCGGTGATGGTGGGGAGGAAGTTTATGGGGGAGGAGCAGTGGTCTGTTATATGAAGGGGTTGTGGTGGTTCAGCAGAAAAGACTTGTCTGGTTTGGTCGATCTTTTCTTTGAAATATGTGGCAAATAGTAAAACGGCCCCTTCCTACAGGTGGGCAACCGCCGCCTGAAGGACTCGCCTACCTAGGCTGGCATCTGCCGAAGCATAGGTATGCACCTGATAGTGTTTCGTGAAAGTGTGCAGGCTCGACCAGGTAGCCGCCTGACACACCTGCTGAGCCGTAGCCTGGTGCCGCAAAGCCCAGGACGCACCCACGGCTCTGGTAGAATGGGCCTTCAGCCCTGAGGGAACCGGAAGCCCAGAAGAACGGTAGGCTTCGAGAATTGGTTCCTTGATCCACCGAGCCAGGGTTGATTTGGAAGCCTGTGACCCTTTACGCTGGCCAGCGACAAGGACAAAGAGTGCATCCGAGCGGCGCAGGGGCGCCGTACGAGAAATGTAGAGTCTGAGTGCTCTCACCAGATCTAACAAGTGCAAATCCTTTTCACATTGGTGAACTGGATGAGGACAAAAAGAGGGTAAGGAGATATCCTGATTGAGATGAAAGGGGGATACCACCTTAGGAAGAAATTCCGGAACCGGACGCAGAACCACCTTGTCCTGGTGAAACACCAGGAAAGGGGCTTTGCATGACAGCGCTGCTAGCTCAGACACTCTCCGAAGTGATGTGACTGCTACTAGGAAGACCACTTTCTGTGAAAGGCGTGAAAGAGAAATATCCTTCATTGGCTCGAAAGGTGGTTTCTGAAGAGCCATCAGCACCCTGTTCAGATCCCAGGGTTCTAACGGACGCTTGTAAGGAGGGACTATGTGACAAACCCCCTGCAGGAACGTGCGTACCTGTGGAAGTCTGGCTAGGCGCTTCTGAAAAAACACAGAGAGCGCTGAGACTTGTCCCTTAAGGGAGCCGAGCGACAAACCCTTTTCCAATCCGGATTGAAGGAAGGAAAGAAAAGTGGGCAAGGCAAATGGCCAGGGAGTAGATCTTGGCGGACGTTGGTTTCCTGGCCTGTCTCATAGTGGCAATGACCTCTTGAGATAACCCTGAAGACGCTAGGATCCAGGACTCAATGGCCACACAGTCAGGTTGAGGGCCGCAGAATTCAGATGGAAAAACGGCCCTTGAGACAGCAAGTCTGGTCGGTCTGGTAGTGCCCACGGTTGGCCCACCGTGAGATGCCACAGATCCGGGTACCACGACCTCCTCGGCCAGTCTGGAGCGACGAGGATGGCACGGCGGCAGTCGGACCTGATCTTGCGTAACACTCTGGGCAGCAGTGCCAGAGGAGGAAACACATAAGGCAGTTGAAACTGCGACCAATCCTGAACTAATGCATCTGCCGCCAGAGCTCTGTGATCTTGAGACCGTGCCATGAATGCCGGGACCTTGTTGTTGTGCCGGGACGCCATTAGGTCGACGTCCGGCATCCCCCAGCGGCAACAGATCTCTTGAAACATGTCCGGGTGAAGGGACCATTCCCCTGCGTCCATGCCCTGGCGACTGAGAAAGTCTGCTTCCCAGTTTTCTACGCCCGGGATGTGAACTGCGGATATGGTGGAGGCTGTGGCTTCCACCCACAGCAGAATCCGCCGGACTTCCTGGAAGCCTTGCCGACTGCGTGTTCCGCCTTGGTGGTTGATGTATGCCACCGCGGTGGAGTTGTCCGACTGAATTCGGATCTGCTTGCCTTCCAGCCACGGCTGGAACGCCTTTAGGGCAAGATACACTGCCCTTATCTCCAGAACATTGATCTGAAGTGAGGACTCTGGCTGAGTCCAGGTACCCTGAGCCCTGTGGTGGAGAAAGACCGCTCCACACCCTGACAGACTCGCGTCCGTCGTGACCACCGCCCAGGATGGGGGTAGGAAGGATTTCCCCTTCGACAATGAAGTGGGAAGAAGCCACCACCGAAGGGAGGCTTTGGCTGCCTGAGAAAGGGAGACGTTCCTGTCGAGGGACGTCGACTTCCTGTCCCATTTGCGGAGAATGTCCCATTGAAGTGGACGCAGATGAAACTGCGCAAAAGGAACTGCCTCCATTGCTGCCACCATCTTCCCTAGGAAGTGCATGAGGCGCCTCAAGGGGTGTGACTGACCTTGAAGGAGAGATTGCACCCCTGTCTGTAGTGAACGCTGTTTGTCCAGCGGAAGCTTCACTATCGCTGAGAGAGTATGAAACTCCATGCCGAGATATGTCAGTGATTGGGCCGGTGTCAGATTTGACTTTGGGAAATTGATGATCCACCCGAATCTCTGGAGAGTCTCCAGAGCAATGTTCAGGCTGTGTTGGCATGCCACTCGAGAGGGTGCCTTGACAAGCAGATCATCTAAGTAAGGGATCACCGAGTGTCCCTGAGAGTGTAGGACTGCTACCACTGTTGCCATGACATTGGTGAAGACCCATGGGGCTGTCGCCAGGCCGAAAGGCAGTGCCACGAACTGAAGGTGTTCGTCCCCTATGGCGAAACGCAGGAAGCGCTGATGCTCTGGTGCAATCGGTACGTGGAGATAAGCATCTTTGATGTCGATTGATGCTAGGAAATCTCCTTGGGACCTTGAGGCGATGACGGAGCGGAGCGATTCCATCCGGAACCGCCTGGTTTTTACGTGTTTGTTGAGCAGTTTTAGGTCCAGAACAGGACGGAAAGATCCGTCCTTTTTTGGCACCACAAACAAGTTGGAGTAAAAACCGTGACCCTGTTGCTGAAGAGGAACAGGGATCACCACTCCTTCTGCCTTCAGAGTGCTCACCGCCTGAAGAAGAGCATCGGCTCGCTCGGGGGGGCGGAGATGTTCTGAAGAATCGAGTCAGAGGACGAGAGCTGAACTCTATCCTGTAACCGTGAGACAGAATGTCTTTCACCCAACGGTCTTGTACCTGTGGCAGCCAGGCGTCGCAAAAGCGGGAGAGCCTGCCACCGACCGAGGATGCGGTTTGAAGAGGCCGAAAGTCATGAGGAGGCCGCTTTGGGAGCGGTTCCTCCGGCGGTCTTTTTAGGACGTGACTTAGACCGCCATGAATCGGAGTTCCTCTGACCCTTCTGTGGCCTGTTGGACGAGGAGAATTGAGACCTGCCCGCGGGCCGAAAGGACCGAAACCTCGATTGTACCTTCCGTTGTTGAGGTCTGTTTGGTTTGGACTGGGGTAAGGATGTGTCCTTTCCCTTGGATTGTTTAATGATTTCATCCAATCGCTCACCAAACAGGCGGTCGCCAAAAAATGGCAAACCGGTTAAGAACTTTTTGGAAGCAGAGTCTGCCTTCCATTCACGTAGCCACATGGCCCTGCGGACTGCCACCGAATTGGCGGATGCTACCGCCGTACGGCTCGCAGAGTCCAGGACAGCATTAATGGCGTAGGACACAAACGCCGACGCCTGAGAGGTTAAGGACACCACCTGCGGAGCAGAGGCACGTGTGACTGCATTAATCTGCGAGTGACAAGCTGAGATAGCTTGGAGTGCCCATACGGCTGCGAATGCCGGAGCAGAGGACGCGCCGATAGCTTCATAGATGGATTTCAACCAGAGCTCCATCTGTCTGTCAGTGGCATCTTTGAGTGAAGCCCCATCTTCCACTGCAACTATGGATCTAGCCGCCAGTCTGGAGACTGGAGGATCCATCTTGGGACACTGAGCCCAACCCTTGACAACGTCAGGGGGGAAGGGATAACGTGTATCCTTAAGGCGCTTGGAAAAACGCTTATCTGGACAGGCTCGGTGTTTCTGGACTGCCTCTCTGAAGTCGGAGTGATCCAGAAACGTACTCATTGTACGCTTGGGAAACCTAAAACGGAATTTCTCCTGCTGAGAAGCTGACTCCTCAATTGGAGGAGCTGGGGGAGAAAGATCCAACACCTGATTGATGGACGCTATAAGGTCATTCACTATGGCGTCTCCTTCAGGTGTATCTAGGTTGAGAGCGGCCTCAGGATCAGAATCCTGATCTGCCACCTCCGCTTCATCCTCTAGAGAGTCCTCCTGCTGAGACCCTGAGCAGTGTGATGAAGTCGAGGGAAGCTCCCAGCGAGCCCGCTTAGGCGGTCTGGGACTGCGGTCCGTGTCGGAGACCTCACCTTGGGACCTATGAGTCACCCCAGGAGCACTTTGCTGCTCCAACCGAGGGGGGCCTGGGGTCAATGATTCAACAGTGCCCAGGGCCTGTGTTACCGGTCTGGACTGCAAGGCTTCTAGTATCTTAGCAGACCATTTATCCATAGACTCAGAAAGTTTGTCAGCGAATACTGCAAACTCCGTCCCTGTCACCTGGACAGTGGTAGCAGGTGGTTCCACCTGGGCCACCAGTGGCAGAGGCTCCAGCTGAGTAAGTGCCACAGGGGCCGAGCATTGCACACAATGAGGGTAGGTGGAACCTGCCGGTAGCATAGCCGCACATGAGGTACAGGTTGCAAAGTAAGCCTGTGCTTTGGCACCCTTGCTTTTTGCGGACGACATGCTGTTGTCTCCTCTGAGTACAATCCGGGAGGGTATATAGCCAAAAACCAACAGTGCGACCGTACAGTGTAAATGTATAGCATATAAGCATATATATATATATATATATATATATATACACTTCGGCACCCAGGGGGGCCAGCACCTAGTAACAGGTGCGGCTTACCGACCGCCCAAAGCGGTTGTGTGACCACCAGATTCCCTGCCTGGGCCTCCCAGAGCCGTGTTGTCTCTCCTCTCCAGCTTCAGAAGTGCTGACAGGAATGGCTGCCGGCGTTCTGTGATGAGGAGGGGGCCGTGGGCGTGCCCTAGAAAGTGCGGGAATCTGGTGCCCCACTGTGCTGAGTGAGGGGGGAGGAGGATACAAAGTATGCTCCAGCCCTCAGCGCTGACGTCCAGTGCAGCGTCCCGCCCTTCCCCTGACTGGCAGGCCCGGGGGCGGGAGTATGCGGTACTAGGCCGCAAAAGCCGGGGACTAAAGTTATAAGCGCGGCCGGCAAACAAGCGCGGTCAGCGCGGTAGTTCCGGCGCACTAACATACCCAGCAGTGCTGCAGCGTGTATAACACAAGCGCTCCATGCGCCGTCCCCAAGGGGACACAGAGTACCTCACAGTAGCAGGGCCTTGTCCCTGACGATACCCGGCTCCTGTCCAGCAGATTCCCCAGGGGCTGCGGAGGGAGCACGGTCCCAGTGCCTGGAGACCGATTAGGATCCCACTTCACCCAGAGCCCTTAAGGGATGGGGAAGGAAAACAGCATGTGGCTCCTGACTATGTACCCACAATGGGTACCTCAACCTTAACAACACCGCCGACAAAGTGGGGTGAGAAGGGAGCATGCTGGGGGCCCTGATATGGGCCCTCTTTTCTTCCATCCGATATAGTCAGCAGCTGCTGCTGACTAAATTGTGGAGCTATGCGTGCATGTGTGCCTCCTTCGCACAAAGCATAAAAACTGAGGAGCCCGTGATGCACGGGAGGGTGTATAGGCAGAAGGGGAGGGGCTTTACACTTTTAAGTGTAATACTTTGTGTGGCCTCCGGAGGCAAAAGCTATACACCCAATTGTCTGGGTCTCCCAATGGAGCGACAAAGAAAATATACCGACCACAGTATAATAAATAGCCAGGACCAGACCCCGACGCGCCTTTCACGTTAGCTTCTTTCAAGGGGGAGTATTTTTCCGGAAAAAAATGTTTTAAAAAGACATCAGAATCTTGAATAGAACTAAATTTGAAATAAAACTACTGCTCTTATGCTTCTCTGCCATAGTCATCGAACTGTCATCAAAGTGCCATGCAAAAGAATATCTCTTAGTACTAGGAATGTGTGAGAAAACCACCACGTAAAGAATTGTAAGTCTAGCGTAGTAGGAAAGTTGGAGTTATGAAACAGTGGTGTCAACAATGAAAGCCTACCCTGGAGAAAGCATCTGAATCCCACACTTTTCCACAGAATCATATCACAATAGGTAAAGGAAGATACTTCAGATAGAGACATGGGATATTACGGAAGGTCCACAGGAGTGTAGCCTACAACAGTTGGGCTTTCAACATAGGCCACAAAGATGCCTGAGATCCTGAAGGCACATTAGCTAACTGAAAGCAAAGCAGTCCTATAATATGTCAAAACATTAGGTAACAAAAACCCACCTGTCGATATATGAATGTACATGGTAGAGCAGGATATCCTCAGTCTATGTTATTTCCAAGAAAATTGCATAATTTCTTATTGTAGGGTTAGATGTCCTTTTGGGGTCTGGTATAGGGAGTGTGCAAAAGAGATGTAGAATTGCGTCTTTTTCTCACAACTTCAAATCATTTGAAAATTTGTCCTTATTTTTGACCACATTATTTGGTAAAGCAAATGGTATTTTTCAAAATTACAACTTGTTCCACAAAAAAGAAACTACCATATAGTTATGGAAAAATAAAAAACTTATGACATTTGGAAGCAGTCTAGGAAAAACAAAGTCAGGGAAGGGATTATACAGTGTGTCCTCCCATATCCTGTCCATCGCCATTAACTTGAGAACGGCGGCAGCTATAGGCATAAAAGTGGTGTCTAGGTATAGTAAAGTAGCCATGCGCTACGCAATGAAACCACCTATAGCACCACCTGGTGGAAAACAACAGAGTTAGCATTTATCTCGAAAACGGAACGATAGAGAAAAAAAGTGAATTAAAAAATTGTAGGCATCATCAATTCAATACGAATCGACACCTTGCATACAGAAATGCTATGATATGAAACCCATGACCCCCCTCCCCCTCAAAAAACATTGAATGCTGGTCACGCATATGGTGCTAATTTAACTTTGATGCTCAAAGTGGCCGTCAGCTGCAATGCACATCTGGACTCTGGACAGCATACTGTATCTTGCTGCACGTTGTGCAATATGGTAGGTGACATGTTTGCACAAGCATCTGTGATATGTCGTCGTACGTCCTGCAATGTTGATGGAGGGGTCGCATACACCTGCTGTTTCATGTGACTTCATAGAAAGAAGTCCAATGGTTAGGTGAGCGTGGAGGCCACTCCACGCAGCCACCATACCCAATGACTTGTAGTAAGGTCTCCATGCGCTATCGCTTCACGTCCGCAGCCTTGTGAGTTTTACACTTTGTAATCATAGCATTTCTGTATGCAAGGTGTCGATTCGTTAACGGCAGTGGACAGGATATGGGTGGACACACTGTATACTTGTATTTGGGTCCACATCTCTTTGTATTTTAAGGTATTGACTTAGGTCTTCTTCATTCCATAGGTTCTAAGCTATTTTGTAAATAAATAATGAAGGGTAAATAAAATACTTATACAGGGGGGATTATAAAAGATTCATCGGGTTTTGTATTCATATTACCGTAAAGATATCAATTTCACCCGGTTGTAATACTGTATTGAATGATCACATCTCAGAGTTTGTACTTGCTAGTACAGACTCACTTGTGACTCATCAGGTGGCAGGAGGCATCAAATTCCAAAATGGCGACTATGCAAAAGAAAGTGTTTTAGCGTATAAGAAGTTTAAATCAATTATTACCCTGCAGTGAGCGTTCCGGAGACAGTATTAACGTGATCCACCTGGTCACCAGAGCATTCTGCGGTGGTAGCAACACTTTAAAATTCACAGGATGCTTGTGTAAATGTAAAAGCCCCGGACAACGGAGTATAAGGCTATGTGCCCACGCTAGAATGTCCCTGCGGATTTTTTTGCCTGAAAATCCGCGACTTTCGCGGC
Organism: Anomaloglossus baeobatrachus; assembly: GCF_048569485.1. Lineage (NCBI taxonomy): Eukaryota > Metazoa > Chordata > Amphibia > Anura > Aromobatidae > Anomaloglossus > Anomaloglossus baeobatrachus. Next base: position 522,857,383 of record NC_134357.1, read on the forward strand.
AAATCCGCACCCGCGGATTTGTCGCGAATTTACCGCGGATTTACCGCGGATTTGCCGCGGATTTTGATGCGGATTTCATTTTTTTTTTTTCCCCCATTCAAAACCAAAAATCCGCACAAAATCTGCACCAAACAATTGACATGCTGCAGATTTTTCCGGATCAAAATCCGCGGCAAATCCGCCGCGGAAAAATCCGCAGCATGGGCACAGCATTTCCAAAATGCCATTGAAATGGCTTGGAAGTGCTGCTGCTGCAGATTTTCGGCAAATCCGCGGTAAATCCGCGGCAAAATCCGCGGTAAATCCTGTAGCGTGGGCACATAGCCTTACAGGTGAAGCAGTAGAGAAGGTTCGAGTGATTGTTGAAGGTAGCCCACAAAAATCAACACGTTGTGTAAGTCATGAGCTTGGCATTCCTCTGCTAAATGGAAGATTCTGCAATGGCGCATGTGCGAGAAACCATATCGTATACAGTTATTGCAACATTTACTGCCACATACCATGGCATCCAATACGTATTCTGTGCACTGTTGCAGGCATCATTGGAAAATGACAAATTCACTTTCCGGTTAGTGTTCACTGGTGAGGTAACCTTCCACTTAAGCGGAAAGGTGAACCGTCACAATGTCCAAATATGGGGAACGGAAAATCCCAATGCCACTGTAGAAATCGAAATACATCCTCCGAAAGGAAATGATTTCTGTGTAATCTTGAAAACAAAAAGGTGTACAGACCCTTTTTTTTTTTCCACTGAAAAGACTGTGATGGGTGTAATGCTTTGGATGGAGTCGGCCCACAGCACACAGAATACCTAGAGGGGATTGATTATGGTCTCTCACCAGATTTTCACCATAGCCTCTAATGTTGAAGGAGTTGCACTGCAGGTAGTAACCAAGTGCCACTCAGGAAGACTGGTGTTGCGACAGCTGGCCCCAGGAGTATTTACAGAGACAGTCACTGATATAGTAGGCACAGCCAGGACAACTGATGCGGCAGGCTCGGCTGAAATGGTACGATGCAGCAGCGTTCAGTATAGCAAGCTTGACGGATAGGGTACAATGTAGCAGCGGCCTAGACAGCTTTCGTGGCAGGAGTGACCCCACCTGAGCACATCTCTGGATCTCCAGTCCAATACTAGTTCATGCTTCCGAAACCATCGCAGGCCAATTAACAGTGAATGTGTTCTGGGTAATACGTGGAAGGCGATTCTTTCAGTATACATCATTCCCACCCAAAGCTCAACTTGCTTGGTAATGAACTAGATAGCCTCGGACAGGGATTTTTCATCCACGGATGTCACGGCAATGGGAGTTTGAAGCTGACGGACGGTGATCCAATACCGAGCCACTATGGCTTGCTATATGAAATTCCCCTGCGGAACCAGAGTCCAGTAGGGCCGTTTCAGTGTATCATGTGATGTCACTAGTTACAGACACGGTCATATATAGCAGTGGAGAAGACTTTCTCACCTAGGGTAGCCTCTCCTACTGACCCCTAGGCTGGGCAGTTTCCTGCCTTCCTAGGACAGAAGTGGATCAGGTTCATAGAACTCTCACATTATAAGTACACCTCTCCAGTATGACGGACCTCACAGCAGGACTTCACTGGATGCACCTTATCCACCTCCATGGGTTCAAAAGGAGTTGTGGTGGCTACAGGTAGCGGCATAATGGGCCTCTGGAATGAAAGAGCCAGGCACAATGACCTCTTCTCCCAGTTCACCTTTCTAGATCATTCTTGGAACTGAAGGTCAATGTGGATAGCCAGTGATACTAGTGTTAGCCTTCCAGATAAATCTTCCCAGAATATGGCCACCTAAGCTTCGTTATTCCAGCCCAGTTTGGAGGACGGGGTGTGGAAACAGACAGCATACTGGTCTTCAGTAAGAATTCCCCGACTGAGTCTAAGGAGTGAGGATACCGCCAAGGAGACTCGTCTCGGCTCGTCAAACACCTTGCAGAACGTCTCCAGTAAGGATGGCAGGTTCTGGATGATTGGATCATTCCTCTCCCACAGTGGGTTGACCCATGACAGACACAAATCCTACAATTCTACAGACTCCCCCAAAATTATAAAAAGATATAAAAAATATCAATCTTTATTTCATAGATACACAAATAAAAAAGAGGGGTAGGTAGTGGTATATTACAGACTAGTGACATATGGAAATGGCATAAGGCACAATGGCAGTGAATGTGATTGATATTAAATAGTATCAAGTAGTTTGCCTCTAACTAGACTACATACAAAAATCTATTACTCTAAAATAAAGATACTACTAGAAAATCATGTATAAAGTACATACAATTAGAAAAGAAGGGAATTTTGTTTACTTACCGTAAATTCCTTTTCTTCTAGCTCCTATTGGGAGACCCAGACAATTGGGTGTATAGCTACTGCCTCCGGAGGCCACACAAAGTATTACACTTTAAAAAGTGTAACCCCTCCCCTCTGCCTATACACCCTCCCGTGCATCACGGGCCCATCAGTTTTGGTGCCAAAGCAGGAAGGAGGAAACTTATAAATTGGTCTAAGGTAAATTCAATCCGAAGGATGTTCGGAGAACTGAAACCATGAACCAAAAGAACAATTCAACATGAACAACATGTGTACACAAAAGAACAAACAGCCCGAAGGGAACAGGGGCGGGTGCTGGGTCTCCCAATAGGAGCTAGAAGAAAAGGAATTTACGGTAAGTAAACAAAATTCCCTTCTTCTTTGTCGCTCCATTGGGAGACCCAGACAATTGGGACGTCCAAAAGCAGTCCCTGGGTGGGTAAAAGAATACCTCGATAAAAAGAGCCGAAATAACGGCCCCCTCTTACAGGTGGGCAACCGCCGCCTGACGGACTCGCCTACCTAGGCTGGCATCTGCCGAAGCATAGGCATGCACCTGATAGTGTTTCGTGAAAGTGTGCAGACTCGACCAGGTAGCCGCCTGACACACCTGCTGAGCCGTAGCCTGGTGCCGCAATGCCCAGGACGCACCCACGGCTCTGGTAGAATGGGCTTTCAGCCCTGAAGGAATCGGAAGCCCAGAAGAACGGTAGGCTTCAAAAATCGGTTCCTTGATCCACCGAGCCAAGGTTGACTTAGAAGCCTGCGACCCCTTACGCTGGCCAGCGACAAGGACAAAGAGCGCATCAGAGCGGCGCAGTGGTGCCGTGCGAGACACGTCGATCCGGAGTGCTCTCACTAGATCTAACAAATGCAAATCCTTTTCACACTGGTGAATTGGATGAGGGCAAAATGAAGGTAAGGAGATATCCTGATTGAGATGAAAAGTGGACACCACCTTAGGGAGAAAATCCGGGACCGGACGCAGAACCACCTTATCCTGGTGAAATACCAGGAAAGGGCCTTTGCAAGACAGCGCTGCAAGCTCTGACACTCTACGGAGTGAAGTAACCGCCACAAGAAATGCCACCTTCTGCGAAAGACGCGATAGAGAGACATCCCGCAGCGGCTCAAAAGGTGGTTTTTGAAGAGCCCGTAGAACCATGTTGAGATCCCAGGGTTCCAGCGGACGCTTGTAAGGTGGGACTATGTGGCAAACTCCCTGCAGGAACGTGCGGACCTGCGGAAGCCTGGCTAGACGCTTTTGAAAAAACACGGAAAGCGCCGAGACTTGACCTTTGAGAGAGCCGAGAGACAAACCCTTGTCCAATCCCGATTGAAGCAAGGAAAGAAACCTGGGTAAGGCAAACGGCCAGGGAATGAACCCCCTCTCAGAGCACCAGGCTAAGAAGATCCTCCAAGTTCTGTGATAGATCTTGGCTGACGTTGGTTTCCTGGCCTGTCTCATAGTGGCAATGACATCTTGAGACAACCCTGAGGACGCTAAGAGCCAGGACTCAATGGCCACACAGTCAGGTTGAGGGCCGCAGAATTCAGATGGAAAATTGGCCCTTGAGATAGCAAGTCTGGTCGGTTTGGGAGCGCCCACGGTTGCCCCACCGTGAGATGCCACAGATCCGGGTACCACGACCGCCTCGGCCAATCTGGAGCGACGAGGATGGCGCGGCGGCAGTCGGACCTGATCTTGCGCAACACTCTGGGCAGCATTGCCAGAGGAGGGAATACATAAGGCAGTTGAAACTGCGACCAATCCTGAACTAAGGCGTCCGCCGCCAGAGCTCTTTGGTCCTGAGACCATGCCATGAATGCCGGGACCTTGTTGTTGTGCCGAGACGCCATGAGATCGACGTCCGGCGTTCCCCAGCGGCAACAGATCTCTTGAAACACGTCCGGGTGGAGAGACCATTCTCCCGCGTCCATGCCCTGGCGACTGAGGAAGTCTGCTTCCCAGTTTTCTATGCCCGGAATGTGAACCGCGGAGATGGTGGAGGCTGTGGCCTCCGCCCACAGCAGAATCCGCCGGACTTCTTGGAAGGCTTGACGACTGCGAGTGCCGCCCTGGTGGTTGATGTACGCAACCGCCGTGGCGTTGTCCGACTGTATGCGGATCTGCCTGCCCTCGAGCCACCGATGGAACACCTTGAGGGCTAGATACACTGCCCTTATCTCCAGAACATTGATCTGAAGGGATGACTCTGTCGGAGTCCAGGTTCCCTGAGCCTTGTGGGGGAGAAAAACCGCTCCCCATCCTGACAGGCTCGCGTCCGTCGTGACCACAGCCCAGGATGGGGGCAGAAAGGATTTTCCTTTCGACAGAAGTGGGGAGAAGCCACCACTGAAGCGAGGTCTTGGCTTCCAGAGACAGAGAGACGTTCCTGTCTAAGGACGTCGGCCTCTTGTCCCATTTGCGGAGAATGTCCCATTGGAGAGGACGCAGATGAAATTGCGCAAATGGAACTGCCTCCATTGCTGCCACCATCTTCCCCAGGAAGTGCATGAGGCGCCTCAAGGGGTGCGACTGGGCCCGAAGAAGGGATTGCACCCCTGTCTGCAGCGACCGCTGTTTGTCCAGCGGCAGCTTGACCATCGCTGAGAGAGTATGAAACTCCATCCCGAGGTACGTGAGTGACTGGGTCGGAGACAATTTTGACTTTGGAAAATTGATGATCCACCCGAACCTCTGGAGAGTCTCCAGAGCAACGGTCAGACTGTGTTGACAAGCCACCCGTGAGGGTGCCTTGACCAGGAGATCGTCTAGGTAAGGGATCACCGAGTGGCCCTGAGAGTGTAGGATCGCTACGACGGATGCCATGACCTTGGTGAAGACCCGTGGGGCTGTCGCCAGGCCGAAAGGCAGTGCCACAAACTGAAGGTGTTCGTCCCCGATGGCGAAACGCAGGAAGCGTTGATGCTCTTGAGCGATCGGCACATGGAGATAGGCATCTTTGATGTCGATTGAAGCTAGGAAGTCTCCTTGGGACATCGAAGCGATGACAGATCGGAGGGATTCCATGCGAAACCGCCTGGTTGTCACATGTCTGTTGAGCAATTTGAGGTCCAAAACGGGACGGAATGAGCCGTCCTTTTTTGGCACCACGAACAGATTGGAGTAAAAACCGCGACCGCGTTCCTGAAGGGGAACGGGGATCACCACTCCTTCTGTTTTCAGAGTGTCCACCGCCTGAAAAAGCGCAATGGTCCGCTCGGGGGGCGGAGATGTTCTGAAAAAACGAGTCGGAGGACGTGAGCTGAACTCTATCCTGTAACCGTGAGACAGAATGTCTCTCACCCATCGGTCTTGGACATGTGGCCACCAGGCGTCGCAAAAGCGGGAGAGCCTGCCACCGACCAAGGATGCGGTTTGGGGCGGCCGCAAGTCATGAGGAGGCCGCCTTGGAGACGGTGCCTCCGGTGGTCTTTGGAGGACGTGACTTAGACCGCCATGCAGAAGAGTTCCTCTGGCTCTTCTGTGGCCTGTTGGACGAGGAGGGTTGGGATCTGGCTGAGGGCCGAAAGGACCGAAACCTCGCTTGAACTTTCCATTGCTGAGGTCTGTTTGGTTTGGGTTGGGGTAAGGACGAGTCCTTTCCCTTGGTTTGCTTAATAATTTCATCCAATCGCTCGCCAAACAGTCGGTCGCCAGAAAAAGGCAAACCGGTCAAGAACTTTTTGGAAGCAGAGTCTGCCTTCCATTCACGTAGCCACATGGCTCTGCGGACAGCCACAGAATTGGCGGATGCTACCCCTGTACGGCTAGCCGAGTCCAGGACAGCATTCATGGCGTAGGATGCAAATACTGACGCCTGAGAAGTCAAAGATGTTACTTGTGGCGCAGCGGTACGGGTGACCGCATTAATCTCAGACAGACAAGCTGAGATAGCCTGGAGTGCCCACACAGCTGCAAAGGCTGGGGCAAAAGACGCGCCTATGGCTTCATAGATGGATTTCAGTAGGAGCTCTATCTGCCTGTCCGTGGCATCCTTGAGCGATGCACCGTCAGCCACTGCTACTACGGATCTAGCCGCCAGTCTAGAGACTGGGGGATCCACCTTGGGACACTGAGCCCAACCCTTAACCACGTCAGCGGGAAAGGGGTAACGTGTGTCATTAAGGCGTTTAGTAAATCGCTTGTCCGGGAAAGCCCTGTGCTTCTGGACAGCATCTCTAAAGTTAGAGTGATCGAAGAAAGCACTCCGGGTACGTTTAGGAAACCTAAACTGGTGTTTCTCCTGTTGAGAAGCCGAATCCTCTGTAGGCGGAGCTGGGGGAGACAGATCTAGCACCTGGTTGATGGACGCTATAAGGTCATTTACTATGGCGTCCCCTTCAGGTGTATCCAGATTGAGAGCAACATCAGGGTCAGAGTCCTGAGCTGCGACCTCCGCCTCCTCCTCTAGAGAATCCTCAAGCTGAGACCCCGAACTGCGTGATGAAGTCGGAGAAGATTCTAAGCGAGCCCGCTTAGCTGGTCTGGGACTGCGGTCCGTGCCGGAGTCCTGCACGTAATAACTAGAGGCCACACCAGGAACATGCTTAGTCGCAGACCGAGAGGTGCCTGGGGGTGATCCCGCAGTGCCCGGGGCCTGTGTAAGGGCCGGTCTGGACTGCAAAACCTCTAGAAACTTAGCAGACCATTTATCCATAGACTGAGTCATGGAATGAGAAAGCGACTCAGAGAGTTTGTCGGCTAAAACAGCAAACTCTGTCCCTGCCATCTGGACAGGGGGGGGCGGCGGTTCTACCTGGGCCGAGGGACCCCCTAGTGCCTCAGGCTCCGGCTGAGCGAGTGCCACAGGGGCCGAGCATTGCTCACAGTGAGGGTAGGTGGAACCTGCAGGTAACATAGCCGCACAAGAGGTACAGGTAGCAAAATAACCCTGTGCCTTGGCCCCCTTGCTCCTTGTGAACGACATGCTGTTGTCTCCCAGGAGCGTGATCACTGAGGGTATATAGCCACAAGTGAACAGTATAGCTGAACCGGAAAAAGTATACAAATATAATGTATCTATATACAGTTCAGCACCCTAGGGGTACCAGCACCGGTAACCGGTGTGGCTTACCAACCGCTCCAGCAGTGTGTGGCCACCAGATTCCCTGCCTCGGGTCTCCCAGAGCTGCAGCCAGAAATCCTCCACCGGCAGGATGTGTTAGAACATGGCTGTCGGCATTCACAGGGGAGGAGGGAGCCGTGGGCGTAACTCACAAAAGTGCGGGAACTGGTGCCCCATAGGGATTAGTGAGGGGGGAGGAGAACAGCAATGTGTGCTCCAGCCCTCACTGTCGGCGTCAGACCGACCGTCCCGCCCTTGCCCCTGACTGGCAGGCCCGGGGGCAGGCGTTTAATGTACTAGGCCGCAAAAGCCGGGGACTAAAGTAGAAACCGCGGCCGGCCAGCAGGCACGGTCGGCGCGGTAGTCCCGGACAAAAAAAACAATACTGCAGGCGCTGCAGCGTCTGAGGCCCAGGTGCTCCATGCACCGTCCCAAAGGGGACACAGAGTACCTGTAGTTGCAGGGCCTTGTCCCTGACGATACTCAGTCTCCTGTCCGGCAGATACCACCAGGGGCTGCGGAGGGAGCCCGGTCCCAGTGCCTGGATGACCGGTTAGGATCCCACTTCACCCAGAGCCCCTAAGGGATGGGGAAGGAAAACGGCATGTGGGCTCCAGCCTCTGTACCCGCAATGGGTACCTCAACCTTAACAACACCGCCGACTCAGTGGGGTGAGAAGGGAGCATGCCGGGGGCCCTTAGGGGCCCTCTTTTCTTCCATCCGAAATAGTCAGCAGCTGCTGCTGACTAAAATGTGGAGCATTGTGTGCATGTGTGCCTCCTTCAACACAAAGCAAAAAACTGATGGGCCCGTGATGCACGGGAGGGTGTATAGGCAGAGGGGAGGGGTTACACTTTTTAAAGTGTAATACTTTGTGTGGCCTCCGGAGGCAGTAGCTATACACCCAATTGTCTAGGTCTCCCAATGGAGCGACAAAGAAATACAGAACTAAATGTTTTTTTGCAAAAAGATGAAACAATGGACATGACCATTAGAGGGAGATCAAGTTACATTCAAGTAATACAGCTGCTACTAGCTGTGATGTAGAGGGAAATAAAATTTAGAACAAGTGTTCACAGATATTTGTGAATGCTCAAAGTCACAGCAAGAAGGAAGAAAAAGTAAGGCCCACAATTGGTTTTTCTGATCCAGGAGAGAGCCTTACCTGTCAGGTGCAATATCATAAAGGCTACCTTGGCCTGGTCCAAGATGAACAGATCTGGCAAAAGTTTGAAATGCATGGAGCACTGATTTATGAAGCACCTGCATAGTTGGGTATCACTGAAGGAGACGAAAGGTGAGGATCAAGGCTTGGAACTGTAATTGCTGCCGGAGTAGGACCCACAACCAGTCTCGCGGCAGAAGATAAGGCTTTGCAACAGGTATCCAGTGACCACCTCTTGCTGCAGGCCGGTAAGCAGAACAGCACTGGAGCCAGCAGGATCCATGGACTGGGAAAACTGTAATGCTTGGGGGTGCGATTGGGGAGTGGAGTCACTTGGCCACAGCATACAGAAAACCTAAAGGCGCTTGACTATAGTTTCTCACCAGAGCCTCTAAAAGGTGATGCAGCTGCAGCAGCATCAAGTATAGCAGGCTTGACTGATCGGGTAGGATGCAGTAATGGCTGGTATAGTAGACTTTGCCTACATGATACATTGCAGAAGTGGCCAATGTAGCAGACATGGCTAACAGGGTATAATGCAGAAGCAGACACGTCAGGTACTGGAACACACTACGCTGTTATTAGCAATGTGGAACACAGCATTATCAGTAGCAGCAGCACTTGGGGAAATGAGAATTAGCAACGTATAGACCACATTACCAAGAAACCTCCCTTAAGAGAGGGGTGCCTTAAATACCTGATTCCTCTCAATCATATGCCGAAAGGCTCTACTGGGTTAGGGCGTACTACGTTTTAAGATTAGATGCGCTCCTAAAGTACACTCCCAGGAGACACCAGCAGGGACCGGGATGGAAAACCCACAGCTGAGTGGCAGGGAAGGTTAGAACAGACATCCCCGCAGTGGGAGGGAAGCAGGTGTAGGGACGCCATTAAAGGAAACCTGTCAGGTGCAATATGCACCCAGAACCACAAGCAGTTCTGGGTGTATATTGCTAATCGCTGCCTAACTATCCCTGTATACACTAGTATAGATAAAGATACTTTTTTCTAAACATATTTCTAAAGTTATTTTGTCTACTAATGAGCGCAGGTAGTAGCCCCAAGGGCGTTTCTTCCTTTGCTAGTTGCCCCCATTAGCATGTTAGTACGTTTCTGTGGGCATGCTAATGAATGTGCTGCATCAGGAGATCTCTCACCTCTCCGCAGCCATATGCTGGATTTTGGAGGTTCAGTCATGTGCACTACTTCAGTTTGAATCCAGGATGTGTGCACCTGGCTTCATATAATGCGCATGACCCAAACTCTGTGGTCATGCATACTGAGCCAAAATCCAGCATCTGTGGAGGTGAGAGAACCTCCAACGCTACAATTCATTAGCATAACCACAGGGACATACTAACATGCTAATGGGGGTGACTAGCAACACACCTGGGGCTAGTACCCTTGCTCATTAGCATACGATAAGATCTTTAGAAATATTTTCTAAAATTCTCTTATCTATGCTAGTGTATACTGAGATTAGCAATATGCACCCATAACTGCTCATGGTTCTGGGTCCATATTGCACCTGACAGGTTCCCTTTAAGGGTGTTACACATTCACTTAGGCATGCAACATATTTTTAGTAGCATTTTTCCATTTTCAGAGACCCATAGCATTCTCTTTTTTTTCAGGAGCTGGAGCTCAGTGATGGCTTATTATTTGTATCTTGAGCTGGCATTTTTGAATTATACCATTTTGTACAGATGGTATGTTTTGATCACCTGTTATTTAAAATAAAAAAACATTTGGCAGACATCAGGTGTTTGGCATTTTGTACACGGTGTGGTGAGAAAAAAAAAAGATCAATCAGGTTTCTATTTTGGTAAAATTGGGCATTTCTGAACATGGCGATATAATAAAAAAAAAAATTATATATCCAAAAGGTTTTCCATATTTTTTTAACATGCCTACACAGTCCAATCAACTGTGCATTTCTGCTGATCAGAACAGAATCACTGATTAGGAGAAATGCTGATTTCCAGTAATCCGGCGCTCTGTTGGCTCTCACAAGAAGTGAGTCATGGTAGTGTAAGGGTTCATTATATGAGCCTGCGTTAAACACATCACAAGGCCGCTTATGGCAGCAGGGACCAACATGATCCCCACCATGTCCATTTAAATTTAGCCGTCTGTATTTGACAGCGCACAAAAAAAAAAGTTAACCAGCACAGGTTGCTTCTCGATCCACTAGCACCTATTAGCCACACATTTCTGCTTATCAGATTAGCAGAGCTGTGCGGGGATTACTGCAGGCTCGCTGCTGAAGCCAGTGGTAAACGCAGAGAAGCGACCAAGGACATAGAGTTACGTCCTTGGTCTTAAAGGGATACTGACACCTTCAAATCCTATCCCAATATGGAATAGAAGTAGCATAAGGACTCTTCTCCACTGGCGTGTAAAAAAAAAAAAAAAAAAACAACGATACTCTGCTCAAAATGTGAGTCGAGTATCCTGCATGTGATCTGCGTACGGTGTGTTTTTTTTCCTCACATAGCATCCGTATGACATGTGAGCGTCATGCGAGTGCTATGTGAGTTTTTAGGTCAGCAGCGTCAGACTGGCTACGGGAGAAAACTCCTGTAAAACCAGTCCTGGCCGCAGTTACCTGCACTGAGCTCTGGAGCCGTTACCTGAGCTCCAGAGATCTGCCTGGTCTGTTTGCAGCTGTGCTGACCTGAACAGCGATCGCCGGGAAATCAGTCACTCGGTGCTCACTGTTCAGGCTGCACTCTGGAGCTCAGGGGCCAGCTCCGGAGTTCAGTGCATGTAACCGGCCAGGACTAGTTTTACTGGAGATTCCTTCGGTAGCCAGTCTGACGCGGTATGCAAGTGTCAGGATCCGTGTGACATGCGCATGCCACCCGGATTCTGACTCTCACGTCCATAGGCTTGCATGGGGGTGAGAGAGCTGAGAATCGCATCAAATCGCACTATGCTGCAGTTTCAAGGAGAGCCCATGTAGAGTCTGGGGTAGGGGGGGGGGAGCCAGTGGAGAAGAGCCCTTAGCAAATACCTCCAATTAGAACTGTAGTATAGTTCTCCTGAAGAAAATAGGGGGAAGTTCACCATGCTGTATGTAGCAGTTTCTGTCCATCAAATTTGTGCCAGATCCTCAGGTAAGGGCATCAACCAGAAAGGTAGAAATGGAGTGAAGGAACAGCTTCTTCCAAGGAGCGAAGAGTAAAATCAAAATTTATTCAAAGCATTTAAAAAAAAAAAAAAAAAAAAAAAGTTAACACCTGAAGCATTTCTGGTACACAAAAACACCTTAAGGCCCGTTTCACACGTTCAGTGAAAAAAAAAACAGACGTGTTTCACTGGCGTGTAAAATTCACAGCACACGCACATGTCCCTGCATGTGCCATGAATCACGGCACACGTGGGTTGTCTAAGTGCAATCCAGGCTCAGTTCTCCGTGGCCCATGATTGCACTTAGAAATCAACTCACCTGCACCTGCTCCCGCTGTCCGTGGTGCTGAATCCTCCCGCAATGCAGCATCCGGCCGGCGGTGACCCCTGCAGCAGCTGCTTCTGGGTCGGCTGTGTCATGCATCATTAAGGTGCGCGACAGTAATCAGCCGGCTTAGAAGCAGCAGGCTGCAGGGCGTGGCCTGAGCAGCATGTGAGGAAGACCTGTGTAGAGAGAGCTCCTGCAAAAAACTCCTGTATAATCCTGTCCAGCTGGGGTTAAAGTTTGTTTTACTGCTTTCCTGGAGTGGTGACCTCTCCTAGACTGAGGGGGCTTCAAAGACCTGAGTGATATGACCAGAACTCGGGCTGATAAGAAGCGCGGGACACAGGCCACACTCATGGACGCTGGAGCTTCAGGTGGGGGCAGGGCGTCTGATGCAATAGCTCGCCTCAGCAAGTTTGCACGAGATCAGCCTGAGATACCTGGAGCTGTTAAGCAGTGTGACCTCAGCGTGGAGGAGATCCCAGGACAAGAACTGATGGAGGAGGAAGAGCAGCAGGGAGCTGTGAGTATGTTGGCTGCTGCCAGTAATGTGGAGAAGGGGGACAACCTTAGAGCTGCAGATGAAAACACAGATCCTGGGAGAGCAGAGCCCACCCTCAGTGATGTGCTTGCAGCAGTAAACACCTGCAACAATATGCTAGCCACTTTGAACATACAGATGGGAGGAATTAAAATGGACATTTCATCTATCAGGCACGAGTTGCAGGGGGTCAATGTACGGGTGGGGGCCCTGGAAGACCGGGTCAGTGCCACAGAGGATAAGCTTCCCCCTCTGACTCGGGACCTTGGCAGAGCAATCCACAATATCTCATTGCTTAGGGCTAAGGTGGACGATCTAGAAAACAGATCCCGCAGAAGCAATCTCCGACTGGTCGGGGTCCCAGAAAAGGCAGAAGGCAATAATCCAGTAGCTTTTTTTGAAATGTGGCTCCCCAAGACTTTGGGTATGGATCTGTTTTCTCCTTTCTTCACTATTGAGCGGGCACATAGGGTCCCCACTAGACCCCCACCACCAGGGGCACCCCCTCGTCCTATCCTCCTCAAGCTACTGCACTTCAGGGACAGGGACACTGCGCTCCGCAGAGCCCGGGAGATTAAGGATCTGGCTATTGACGGCCATAAGGTCTTACTGTACCTGGATTTTTCCACTGAAATCCAGCAGAGGAGAGCGCAATTTATTGATGTCAAAAAACGCCTGAGGCAGCTGCAGATCTCTTACTCAATGCTATACCCTACCAGGCTGCGAGTGGTGGCGGATGGTGGGACAAAGTTTTTTGACACTCCAAAGGATGCAGCCGCATGGCTCGATACCAATGAAAAAGGACTGCGCGGAAATCACCGCTGAGGATTATTGCGGATTCCTTGCTGTTGGACTTGCTGAGGTGAACGTGCTATGTTTCCCAGCTGGAACACTTATGGACGGTTGGCAGGAGCCACCCAGATAGGTTACTATGCAGTTGATGACTGTTCAGGAATTTAAACCGTTATGTGCTCTTAGGGTTATGTTTAGCCCCACTTCCCTCTGTTTGAGAGGAATGTCCTGGTTTACTGTGTATGTTTTTATGTTGTTTGACCTTTTTGTTTTATGCACCTGTTTGGTCTATGCTCATCTATGGGAACTGCTGCAGATGGGTCCGGGGGTCCCCGCTTGCTGCCCCCTGCTGTTACATATGTGCACTCACCCTTATGGCGAAGGAGGTTAATATAGTGGCCTGGAATGTGCGAGGATTGGGTAAAGCCACTAAAAGATGTGCAGTTTTTCTGTTTCTACAGCAGCTTAAGCCAGACATAATATTCTTATCAGAAACGCACTTGGTGAAGGAGCGGCTCCACTTGCTCCACAAAAAATGGATAGCCCATGAGTATCACTCTGTATATACCACACATTCCAGGGGGGTGAGTGTCCTGATACACAGGACAGTGCCGTTTGAGTGTCTTAAAGCTTCTGTGGATCAGGAGGGTAGATTTGTATGTCTTTACTGTGTCCTTCATAATGTGCGCTGTGTTCTAGTTGCAATTTATATTCCGCCGCCATACACAGGGGAACCATTGAAACGTATCCTCAATTTTGTTGCTTCCCTCCCTGAGGTCCCCACCCTATTAGTAGGAGACTATAATAATTACTTGCACCCGTATTGGGATAAGTTACATACAGGGAATATCTCAGTGGGGGCGGCAGCTACATCCCTTGCCAGACTGATGGAGGAGGTGGGATATGTAGATATTTGGCGTATTAGAAACCCGCAGGTCCGGCAGTATTCATGCTATTCTAGTTCTCATCATTCACTGTCCCGGATTGACCTGGCCATTGGAAATGCTCAGCTGCTGCCTTGTGTAGCTTCAGTCACGTACCTGGCCAGGGGGGTGTCTGACCACTCCCCACTACAGGTCCGTCTAAGGCTTGGGGACCCAGACCGGCTGGCGGGGATACCTTGACGGCTCAACCCTTTTTGGATACAACTGATAGGGGGCACTCTGACTGACACTATACGGGAATATTTTGTGACAAATGACGGTACGGCATCTAAACATATAGTGTGGGACGCAATGAAGGCGTATGTTCGTGGGACATATATTAGGGAAATTTGCACCCGAAAGGCGAAAACAAGAGAGCGCACTAAGTATCTGACGGACACTTTAGGTGATGCAGAACGACTTCTTATATCTAACCCTACAGATGATGCCAAGCGGGACTTAGAGAGGGCACAGAGAGCTCTGAGAGACCATATGACTTCCTTGGCCACTAACAAACGCTTTTTCCTTAAGCAGCGGTACTTTACGGAGGGGGAGAGTGTGGGACATCTCTTGGCTACAATTGCTAGGGCGCAGGAGGGATTGACCTATATCACCAAATTGAAACTTGACACTGGAGAGGAGGTGAGGGACAGCGGGAGGATTGTGGAGGTCATGCAACAGTATTACACCCAATTATACTCCTCTAAATCGCATTATGGGGATGAGGAACTGCGGGGCTTTGTGGAGGAGATCACTCTCCCCAGTCTGTCAGATAGTGAGAGAGAATCCCTGAATAGAGATATAGACCTGGAGGAGCTGGAGGAGGCGCTCGGTCAAATCCAAAATGAAAAGGCCCCAGGTGCGGACGGACTCCCGGGTGAATTCTACAAATTATATACCCATCTGCTGCTGCCAAGACTCTTGGATGTGTTCAGAGATGCTGAGAAGGGATCCCTCCCTGCATCCATGAGGGAGGCTATTATTGTTCTGATTTTAAAACCCGGGAAAGATCCGACCGCGCCTGACTCCTATCGCCCAATCTCGCTGCTTACATTAGATATTAAATTAATCGCTAAAATTCTAGCTAACAGATTGTCCCGGGTGATCACGTCAGTGATCCACGAGGATCAGACTGGATTCATCCCCAATAAATCTACTTCCATTAATTTGCGACGTTTATTCCTGGGGATACAGCTAAGTTCTGAGGGGAGAAACAAGGAGAGAGCAGTCCTGTCATTAGATGCAGCCAAAGCCTTTGACAGTATTGAATGGAATTTCCTATGGGTAGTTTTGGAGAAATTGGGTCTTGGCTCCAGATATATTGGCTGGGTCAAATTGTTATATGCCTCTCCGCGGGCCAGGATTCAAGTTAATCGTTGTACCTCCTCGTCTTTTAATTTGGCCAGGCGCACGAGACAGGGCTGTCCTCTCTCTCCATTACTATTTGCAGCGGCAATTGAGCCATTGGCGGCTATGCTTCGTGCATCCGCTGGCGTAAAGGGGTTTGAGATAGGTGGTCTGGAGCATAAGGTTTCCCTCTATGCGGACGATTTGTTGCTGTATCTCAGGGAGGTGGGGACATCGGTGGGCCCAGCAATAAATATTATTATAGAATTTGGTAGGCGCTCGGGACTCCTAATAAACTGGAAGAAATCGGCCCTGCTCCCTATAGATCCACTCCCATCTAATTTTAGTACTCTGGGGCTGCCAATTCCGACGGTGGATAAATTTAAATACCTGGGGATTGTGGTTAGTGCCCGACCGCGTGATTACTACTCTCAAAATCTGGAACCAGTGTTGGCTCAGTTTAGGAACAAGATAGATGCCTGGTGTCGACTCCCACTGTCCCTTATTGGCCGTGCTAATCTACTAAAAATGGTACTGATGCCCAAACTTCTGTATCTTCTCCACAACGCCCCAATATGGATCCACTGGAAATTTTTCCGTAAAATCAACACTTTGTTTCGGGAACTCTTGTGGCAAAAGCAGCAGGCTAGAATCCGCCTTGAGACCCTGCAGAGAGGGAAGGAGGATGGGGGTCTGGCAGTCCCCAACCCGTGGGTTTATTATGTTGCGGCACAGATGCAGCACTTCAGGGGGTGGGGAAAGGATGAGGCATATGACGCTGGGGGCAAATTGGTGAGGGGCCTTGCAGAATGGGGGACACCCAGTGGCTTTTTTGGATGCAGGATACTCACCCAGAGGAGGAACATTATATCCAACATTATCATTGATGTACAAGGTGTGGGATAGAGGGAAGCAGTTGCTGGGAATATCAGGAATGACTTAGTACTGGCCCTTATGGCATAATCGTGGACTGGCGGAGCTGCAGAGACTCCCGGGTTGGAGAATGTGGGTGAGCAGGGGGGTGCATCAGGTGTCTCAGATTCTTCAGAATAATATACTTAAAAGATTTGACCAGCTTCAAGCTGAGTTTGGGATACCGCACAGTTCCTTTTACCAATACCTGCAGCTCCGTCATGCCTATGAGACACAGACACGTCGTATGGACATTAGGATAGAGCGGAATCACACTCTTACTGAATTGTTGACATCTGATCGCTCCTATGGTATTATTTCTAGGTTGTATACAGTGATGTTATCTAGACACCTCGACAAATTCCCTTTGCAGGCTAGAGAGAAGTGGGAGAGGGACCTAGGCCCTATGACAGAGGAACAGTGGGGTGAGGTCCTGTCTCAGACTCCAAGCCTTGCTGTATCTGAAGGCCAACGACTGTCACAGCTATTCCTGTTACATAGAGTATATAGGACACCTAGTCTATTGCATAAGATGGGAGTTAGGATGGATGATCTGTGTCCTAGGTGCGGACAGGAAGGTGCGAATCTGATGCATATGATGTGGTCCTGTGGGAACATTGAAGATTACTGGAGGGCAGTACTAGATTTGGTTAGACAAGTTTTCAATATCCGTCTACAGCCAAGACCTATTATATGTATCCTGGGTCTACTGGAGGGGGGGGGTGGACTTGAGTTCGCCGGTAATTGTCGGTATTACACGTCTCTTGTACCAGGCTAGGAAACTGTTGGCCTACCACTGGTTGGACCCAGCGCCTCCGGTCATCGGGGATTTTAGGGAAAGAGTAAACGCTATACTTCGACTGGAGAGAGGAGTATACCTTAAAAGAAATGCATTGAAAAAGTTCTATAAGATCTGGGGGGCATGGTTGGATACCCCAGGCCTTCCCTCCTCGGCGTTACTGCAGGACAGTGCGAGCGACCAGGTCCTTCTCCTTCTGACCGGTTAACAAATTTCTTCAAATAGGGTGATATGCGTACTGCTGGAAGGTGTGTGCATGTATATGTGTGTGTGCGTGCGTGCGTGTATATATATATATAATGTCATAATGATGCTGGGTAAGCTATACTATGGAGAATATATTGGGAAATAATATGCACTTTGAGACCCATATTGAAATGAGACGTGGACTGCGGGTGCATTGTTTATTATGTTATTTGTGTGGTTTTTCTTATTGACTAAAGGTTTTTTCCCTTTCTGTGATATTTCTATGGAGGGAATTATTTTATGTGTTGTATAATTTTGATGTTAAATAAAAATGAACCTGATTTAAAAAAAAAAAAAAGAAGCAGCAGGCTGCACAGGACATCGCTGGACGCCGGGTGAGTTAAAATGTTTATTTTAAATGCACGTTTTTCTGGCACGTGTTTCACGGAACACACCACTGCGTGGTCTGTGGAACATCAGTGATGCCAGAAAAAAAAAAAAAAAATGGACATGTCTCCGTGCGGCAATCACGCACACGCGGGTACGCCGCACGGAGACACGTGCAGTGAAAATTCACTGACGTGTGAGCAGACCCATTCATTATAATGGGTCTGCGTATGTCAGTGATTCTGGTTTTTTTTTTTAAAAAAAAAAAAAAACCATAAGCACAAACGTACCAGAATCACTGACGTGTGAAAGGGGCCTAAGGCCCATTTCAGACATCAGTGATTCTGGTACGTATGTGCTTTTTTTTATACATACCAGAATAACTGACATATGCAGACCCATTATAATCAACGGGTCTGCGCACACATCAGCGATTGTTCACTGACCGTGTCTGTGCAGCGTACACGCGTGTCCATGATTGCTGCACGGAGACATGTCAGTTTTTTCCCGGCATCACTGATGTCCCACACTATGGTGTGATCTGTGAAACAAACACAAGAAAAAAAAAAAAAAAAAAAAAAAAAAAAAAAAAACAAAAACAAACAAAACAAAATGGACATTTAAAACAAATTTTCAAACAAACTGTCTCCAGCAACGCTCTGCAGCCTGTGCTCTGCAGCTTCCTGGCTGGCTCATCAATATTCATAAATGCAGCCAGAGCCAACCCGGAAGTAGCTGCAGAGAGCAGTGGCCAGACGCTACAGCGCTGGAGACTTCAGCACCATAGACAGCAGGAACGGGGCAGGTGAGCATAAGGCTATGTGCGCACGTTGCGTAAATACATGCAGTTACGCTGCGCTTTGTAGCGCAGCGTAACTGCATGCGTCCTGCGTCCCCTGCACAGTCTATGGAGATTGTGCAGGGGCCGTGCGCACGTGGCGTTTTAGAGCGCAGCGCTTAAGTAGTGACATGTCACTTCTTCCGTGCGCTTTGCCGGCAGCTCCTGCTCTGTCTATGGGAGGAGCTGCAGGTAGAGCGCATGGAATCGGCTTCACTACGGACATTTCTGCAGCGATTTAAAGCGCACATGTGCTCTTCAGATCGCTGCAGAAATTTCTGCAGTGAACTGTATGCAACGTGCGCACATAGCCAAAGTCCATGTGCAATCACGGTTAACTGATCATGTATTGCACATTGACAACCCACGTGTGCCGTGAATCACAGAGGGACATGTGCGTGTTTTACAAGTCAGTGAAGAACGTCTTTTTTCCCACTGACGTGTGAAACAAGCCTAAGTCATATGTAAGTAGTCATTCCTATGACTAAGGTGGTCTTTTTGTGCGCCAGAAATGTCAGGTGTTCACATGCTGCAGTTTAGTTTTTTAAATTGCTTTGAATAGAGATTGATTTTTACTCATCGCTCCTTGGAAGATGCCATTCCTTCACTCAATTTCTACCTTTATAGGTCTCCTGATATTGCCAGGTTTTACCTCCGAGTTAGTGGCTAGTGCTCAGAACCGTAGATATCCAAGCTGCAATGCCCTGCACACAAGGTAAGAGACATTGTAATATCAGGAGAACCAATGACCCCTCAAACCATAACCCAAAATAGCTTGTAATTTTGGATGTGAAGTTAGCCTGGGTTTATTTGTTGCAGAAGTAGCCAATATCTTGTTCTATTCTCTCAACATAACATTAAACTGAGACAGGTGGTTTACAATTCAGTTTATTTGTACAAGTTGCATGATCTCTAAATCCACTGCTCAGGTGCTGTCAGCGAAGTACAGTCTTCTTCCACGGGTGCACGCCATAACACCTTCCGGTCTGCCTCCCCCTCACGGTTTTGAAGCATACCATCATTATCAAGAATGAAGACTCCAGTCATCTGTCAGCCCCTCTGAGCATGGAACATCTTAAAGAAAATCTGGAAGATCTTTTTCTATGACCTAGGAGGAGAAGATGCATAGACGTTCAGATTCAATAAAATCAGTTTATTACCCAATCCAATATTTGTTTGACACAAACTTACAACTGGATCATCCATCGGGCTGAATCTTTTGACCACTTGACCCTCCCTGTTAATGAGGAACTAACAAAAGAAATAAATTGATACATCAGAAAGAAGCAGAAAGTGGAAATAAATTTCATCATTCTGTTAGGGCCTTACCTTAGTGAAATTCCACTTAATGGCACTAGAGTGGGTGACAAACATGAAATACAAAGTTAGTAGATATACCTCACATGGCTTGCACAGATTATCCACCACTAGAGTTGAGAGAGTACCTCACAGTACTCATTTAGGAGTACAGAGAGTACGAACAGTCTAAAACTCCCGTATTCATGCTGAATAGCACGTGCAATGTAAGTCAATGGGGAAAAAAAAAAAAACAAAAAAAAAACTCGTAAACTAAAGAGTAACCCGAATTCTGCGCGAGTGGCGAATAGTGCGGAATTCAGGTTACTCATTACATTGCGAGTATTCCCCATTTACTTGCAATGCACACTATTCGAAATGAATATGAGTATTAGACAGCACTCGTTAGGAGTATAGCGAGTACAAATGGTTAGATACTCGCTCAACTCTATCCCCCACTCAATCTCAAGAACTGTCGAATTGAACGGCCGGATTTACCCTTAAAGTTACAATTTTCATCACTAATAAATCCTACTACAAAACTATGTAAAAGATGTTGCCTGGAACTCATTAAAAAGTAGTAAAGTACAAAAGTGCAAAAGGAGTTTGCCAGCTCACAACCCAGCAGCAATAATAGATTTTATATTTTAATAGAAACTATGCAACACTGAAAAGTATTTGCACTTTGGAACCAAACATTTTATACTTGTGTTAAATATTAAGCAAACACAACTATGAATTAATTGAACTTGCTTCTGCTAGAAGATATGGACATGACCGACTCATGGGATGCTGTATGTCATTTGGTATCATTAAAGGGGTGGTCTGAAGGCAAGTATTCACACCAAATCCCATCCATTTAGTGCAATAGCCTATTTAATGTAGTTTTATAAAAATCTCACTTACACTAATCCCCCCTCCCCACTTTATGACAGTATGCACTGGGATTCAAAAAGATCTGGGCCTTGCTGCAGCCTCTGCCCCTCCCCTGAAATGAGGACGCACTGACTTGTTTCAGGGGTTGGGCTAGTCTCTACATGCTGTGCACAATGACAGCCCACTATGCTGTCCGCTCAAATCAGCAATAGTGAGCCAACACTGACAGAATACTCTCCATGCAAAGGGTGTCTCACGGAGGACCATGGGAACCTCTAGCTGTGACCGCAAATCACCTGTTTAACATCACTGCTGATCACACGGCTAATCAGTCTCCGCCTAAGGCCTTTCACACGTACGTGCCTCCAGTACATGTTTGGCAGTTCTCACATACCGGAGACACGTAGACCTAGGTATTCCTATGGTTTTGGACACACGCAAGTATTTGCGCACGGAACGTGTGTCTGTTTCTCACGCCATATCCGTTTAATCTCCGGCATCACGGGTGTCACACGGAACACAAATGTGTCACATGTAGCACGAATGTGTTCCGTGTGACATGCACAGGAGAGAAGACGTGTGAGAAAGAAAAAACCCACACAAACCTCTACTCTCCTTCTGCCCTGCAGTCTCTGCCGCTGCTGTCACTTGCTTCTGACCACCGCTCATTATGCTAATTGAATATTCACTTCCCTGCGGCCGGAAGCAGCATGGAGTCGGCAGGACCGGAGATCGAAGATCAGCACCACGGACAGACGCCAGGGACAGGTGAGTTGAAAGTTCCCGTTTTTCCGTGTTATCACGGATAACACGGAAAACACACGTAGGCAATAAACGGGTCACGGAGGGCAAAACGCACCCGACACGTCCGTGAAAAACGTGCGTGGTTTTTCACGAACGTGTGAAAGAGGCCTAAAGGCTCACAGCAGGCAGTCATTGTTCTATGGCCACACTGTGCGTTCAGATGTAGCAGAGCTGGAATTATCATGGGACCTTGTGGATTACGTCAGACCTGTAGAGGCGTTTTTTTTTTTTGGAGTTAGGCCTACGCCACACAGCGAGAAAACAGTGTGAGTTGGGTGCAATAAAACACACACACAGCGAGAATGGCAATAGTCTGCTATGGAGGAGAGAGAGAGATAAATCCCTCCCTCCCCTCCTCCGTGCTGGCCCGCTCGCACGAACGGACCAGTCGCAGGGACACTCACATGACACTTTGCTCTGCTGTACTGCCCCAGCCTTAGGCTATGTGCGCACTGGGAAATGGAATTTTCTTGAGAAAATTCCGCATCCTCTCAAAGATTACCGCACCCGCGGTAAAAAACCGCAGGAAACCGCACCCGAAAACCGCATGCGGTTTGCCGCGGTTTTACCGCGGTATTATTCACGGTATTGCCGCAGTTTTGCCGCGTGCGGGTTGGGATGTGCTTTATTGCATTCAATGCAATAAAGCACATTGAAGAAAAAAAAAAAAAAAAAAAAACACATTTAATTCTGAGATAGTAGATAGACAGAAGAATAGATAGAGGGATAGATAGATAGAGGACAGATCGCTGCATTTCCCACGGTCGGCAGTGAGTTCACATTACCGGCCATGGGAAATGACCGGTAATTACCTCTGCTGTCTGCTGCTTTCATTCAGCGCTGTGTCTGACAGTCGCGGCTGGAAGCAGCGCAGGACGTCGGACCTGTGGATTACGCCGGAGCTTTGGTGCGGGAGGGGTTAATAAAATGGTGAACGAGGCTTGTTGGTTTTTTTTAAAATAAAGGATTTTTCGGTGTGTGTTTTTTTCACTTTACTTACGGGTTGATCATGTCAGCTGTCACATAGACGCTGCCATGATCAAGCCTGGAGTTAGTGGCGGTGGTCCCCCACCACCATTAACCCCTTGTATTACCTTGCCACCACTGCTACACGGTGGCAAGAAGAGCCGAGGACACGCCGGTCCTGCCGCATAATGCATGCGACAGTGCCGGGGCAGCTGCGGCTGATATTCTCGGCTGCGGGAGGGGGGAGTGAGGCGGGGGACATTATCCCTGCCCCTCTCCCTCCCCAGCCTGAGAATACCGGGCCGCTGCTGTGTGCTTACCTCGGCTGGAAGGTAAATATGCAGCGGAGCCCACGTGCTTTGTTTTCTATATTTCCGTTTTCTTTCTATGTGTGTTCTATGTGTCTGTGTTCTATGTGTCTGTGTGTGTGTGATCTGTGATGTGTGTTTTTACTCTGCACGGCTTCCTCTTCCTGTAATGACATCACTTCCCTGCAAAACCGCAGACAGGCGATGCACATTACCGGAGGTAAACCGCGAAATACCGCAAGGAATAACGCAGGAAAACGCAGTGAACCGCACAGAATTTGCTGCCTGCGTTATTCCCTGCGGGATTTCATGATTAACATTGGAGTCAATGGAGTGAAATCCCGCAGAGAGGGGCGGAAAAGAAGTGACATGCACTTGTTTTTGCTGCGGGATTCCTGCAGCAAAACATGCAGCTGTCAAATTCCGCCCAGTGCGCACAGGATTTTTTTTTCTCCATAGGATTTGCTGGTGATTCACTGCAGAGATGTTATGAACATTTTCTGCAGCGAAACATGCAGCAAATCCACGGAAAATCCACGGCAAAATCCGGTAAGTGCGCACATAGCCTTAAAGTGGTGAAGGGTGCTTTTTTGTCTTATTTCACATAAAGGAATTTCTGTGTGCTTATTTATTTTCGCTTAGTAAGGGGAGGGGGTGGGTGGGGGTCACAGACCACCCAGTACTACTCTAGTGCTTAGTGGCAGTTGTGAGCTGACATTAACCCCTTACTGCCCGATTTCAACCACATCAGGGCAAATCAGCAGGAAGTGCTGTTTAAAAAGTGTCAGCATAGTCAATCCAATGGCTGCAGAAATTCCAGGCTGCCATATGTTTTTTTAGTGTGGGGGGGCGCGCTGCAATAAGCACATGTCTCCGCAGCCTAAGAATACCAGCCCCCAGCTGTCAGACTTTATCATGGCTGGGCATCAAAATTGGAGAGACTACACAATAAAAAAAAAAAAAAAAAAAAAAAAAAAGTCTAATTTGAATTGTCATGCCCCATGCATTTTCTTCCACCCTAACAAGGGCAGCACCCAAGTACAGAGTCTGTCCCAGTGCATCAGTAAGGGCCGTTTCACACATCCGGCTTTTCGCCGGATTGGTGTATCCGCTGCACTCCAGTGACAGTACAAAGGCAGTGCGAAAACTTCCAGGTTACATGCTTCGGTCACATATGACCAGAGCTTGTCGCGCTGCCTTTGTACTGTATACACTGTACTGGAGTGCGACATCCGCCAATCTGGAGAAAAGCCGGATGTGTGACAGCCCTAACCCTTCCTACGCCCACCATTCTGTTCGCAGACTTTTTTTCTTTCAATTCTGCCACTGCAGGATTAGACCACTTGTTTCTCCCCTGATGAATACTCACTATTAACGAAGAAATGTGTTGGGAGGGTTATTTATAGAGGTACAGATTCTGTACTTGGGTGCTGCTCTTGATAGAGCAGAAGAAAGCATAGGGTGAGAGTTCAAATTAGCCACTGTTTCCCTATAGTGTGGACGATTTCTGGGTCTTTTTTTTCCTGTTGAGACTAATCTCTCCAAAAAGAGAAGACAAAAAAAACCCCAAAAAAAATTATATTCATGCACTTTATAATTGAGCACTGGCACTTTGTTTTAGATTTAACATTAATGGCTATTTTAGTCTACTGCTTTATATAAACAAAACAAAGGGAAGGAGTGCAGATTTAGTTGGAATGGTTTGTGGGTTCCATATAACATTGGCAGAGCCCGGAGGTACAAGAACAGCAGAAATCCCCCACAATTGTCCCTATTTTACAAACTGTAGCCCTCAATGAGCATATTGACACTACAGGTCTGTCAAGTTTATACCTTGGGGGGGGGGGGGGTTGAACAAAAATTAATTACATTTTACCACTGTTGGAAGCCAACATGGACAATGTATGCATCATAAGGAATCACTGGACATACATACGAGCTACCAATATTACCAGGACTTTACATCAAAGGAATCGGCCATGTGCAGTGAGGAGTTTCACAGCCTGTGAGGCAAGAAGGCCATTGTGTGTTCTGTGATGATCTGACCTTTGTTCCATCAACAGGATAAAGGTTGCACCTTCATGTGAATTGAATGGGGTGCCTTTAGCCTCTTAGAAGATACACAACTCTTGTGGTATTCATGAATTGAATGTCCTGTTTATGGCCTAGTAAAATATACATTGGTAAACAATCCCATATTCAAGTGGAATACACGCCATTGTTCTGGAGATGGACATCAAGCCTCCAATCTGAGTGTAAACCTGTCCTCAGGCTTTGTGATATGAAAGACCTTTGCTGTATACCAAGATATTATCCACAGGTTTGTCAATACTCTTGATCCGTTAAACTGACCTTAGAGCCAACTTCAGGAGAGCGTTGACATCAGCAGCCATATGCACGTTCCTGGACAACTCAAAAGACTGACGTGACTGGATGGTACCATGTGGAGGTGTTACAGTGATGGGCACTGCAAGGCCAGGTTTGATTGTGTGTCTGATATAAGGTAGCATACCAAGCTATTCAGTCTACCCACTTCCCATCTTCCACCACCCTCTATTACCTTTTCCCTAAAGGTCCAGTCACACTAAGCAACTTACCAGCGATCCCAACAACGATAGGGATCGCTGGTAAGTTGCTAGGAGGTTGCTGGTGAGATGTCACTGCGACGCTCCAGCGATCCCACCAGCAACCTGACGTGGCAGGGATCACTGGAGCGTCGCTACACGAGTTGCTGGTGAGCTCACCAGCAACCAGCCCCGCGTGGAAGATGCTGCGCTTTGTAACTAAGGTAAATATTGGGTAACCAACCCGATATTTACCTTTGTTACCAGCGCACGGAGCTACACATGCAGAGAACAGGGAGCAGCGCACACTGAGCGTGGCTCCCTGCTCTCCTAGTTACAGCACACATCGGGTTAATTAACCCGATGTGTCCTGCAGCTACATGTGCACAGAGCAGGAGCCGGCACTGACAGTGAGAGTGGCGGAGGCTGGTAACGAAGGTAAATATCGGGTAACCAAGGACAGGGCTTCTTGGTTACCCGATGTTTACATTGGTTACCAGCCTCCGCAGAAGCCGGCTCCTGCTGCCTGCACATTTAGTTGTTGCTGTCTCGCTGTCACACACAGCGATCTGTGCTTCACAGCGGGACAGCAACAACTAAAAAATGGCCCAAGACATTCAGCAACAACCAACGACCTCACAGCAGGGGCCAGGTTGTTGCTGGATGTCACACACAGCAACATCGCTAGCAACATCACAAAAGTTGTTCGTTAGCAGCGATGTTGCTAGCGATGTTGCTTAGTGTGACGGGGCCTTTAGTATGTCACTGTAAATACCCTATTTGTAATAAATCTTCTTTTAAAGATCCAGTAGCTCTTGTTAATTAGGATTAACTGGCACCCCAAAACTCAGCAGATTTTTACATCCACTAAAATGTTTTATGATTTCCAATTTTCACAAAGGGAAATAGGTTAAAAGGGCCTCTTATGTGTTACACAATTTCTCCTGAACGTGGCAATACCCCACGTGACCGTACAGTACTGTTTGGCCGCACCAGAGGACTCTGGAGGGAAGGATCGCAATCTGATTTTCTCGGAGCACAGATTTTCCTAGAGTACTAAGTGTACACGATTTGCAGCGCTCCCAAGTGCTAGAACAGAAGAAATCCCCTCAAGTGACACAATTTTAAAAATTACACCCCTCTGAATACATCTACAGGTGTGGTGATGATTTAGGTTCTGGAAACCAAATTGAGTCAAATGCAGTGCATGTTGCAGAGTTAAAAATTGCAAAAAAAAAAGGCCTTGTGTCCAGTACATTGTAGTGCCAATACATTGTGCTTCTGGAAACCTGCACCCTGTACATTAAGTGAGCTCCCCTCACTACAATAATGCTGCACATGTGGATGCCAACTGTGGTTTAGCCAGATTGTGGGCATTTGGAAATGCAGATTTTGCTGGATTCCCCCCAAAGCCTAAATATGTACTGGTAGGTAGAATGCAGCATTAGTCCATTTTAACTGACTAATTGGAGGAATGCTCAGTAAGAACAGGATAGTCTTGTTGCTTACAGTGCAACTGTATTATGCAGTCCCAGCGGCTTGCACCGGTTCACACTTTGTTCTATTTGGAGGTGATTGCCAGTTTCAGTTTATATATCTATTACAGTTTGTAATTGTGACACCAGCATTTTTAGCTACTCATGGGAAGTGTTGTAATAGCCTCAGCCACATTTTTTCCTAACAGAATGGGAGATGATGCAAATAGTTCAAACTATTACAATTGTAGAACACAACCTTCAGCCTACGCAATATTGTTATACATGTTCAGTTACATCACATTGAAGACAAAGGACACTTACTCCCCAAGTGTACCCCTCCCCTTGGGTTGCGCCTTCATCCATTTCCAAAGAGGATGGGCACCATCTCCATTGACATCGATCTTACTAAACATGTCGAATTCCACCTTGTAGGAAGCAGCAAAGTCTTTTATTTGAGCTTCATCCCCAGGTTCCTTACATAGGGGGTGGGGGGGGGGGGGGGGAGAGAGAAAGAAAAAAATAAAAAAAGTCACGCTACCTTGAAATATTTTGCATCTACACATTATTATGCTTCTAGAAAATGGGTTTTAAAGTCTCATTGTAGGTCAGGGTTATGTAGACAAGCTGCTCTGGGTCAGAGTCTTAGGCCGGAGTTCTACTTGTGTGTGACTGGTGCGAGTCTCATCGGTATCACCAGACACGGCCACACTAACAGGAGCGCGTTGGCTGCATGTATTTCCATGTAGCAGCACAGTCAAGTCCAGAGAGTGGCCGTGCCGGGTGATACCAATGAGACACTCGCACGAGTCATACACAAGTGGAACTCCGGCCTTATCGTTCTACTATTCACAGCAATATTAAGTAATCAAAAGCTAATCACCGAGAGCCCTATTCCCTACTCTTAGAGACCAATGCATTGCAGTCTTAAAGAAAATTTGAGCCCAATTGCAGTAGTTGTGTGTACACTGTACATGTTTATACTTACTGATCACAGCTCTCTCCCAACATCAGTTTTCTGATTCTCTTCTGCACCATGTGAACACAAATCAGACTAGCCAGATTGCTGAGAGCCAGCATTTATGTGTACTAATGGAGGTGAAGATGGGTAGATCAATTTGCAGGACTCCAGTCCATCAACCAGGTTGGTCACTGGACAGGAAACCTGCAAATCTCTTCCTGAGATCTTGGCCGATTTCTTTTGACTTTCCCATGATGCTACACAAAGAAGCAGTGTGTTTCAGGTGTGCATTATAATACAGCCACAGGTGTCTAACTCAGATGTTACCAATAAACCTATCAGAAGCTTCCAAAGACATATCATAGGGGCTGTCCCATATTGTTTAACGGCATAGGCTCCTTTCACATTGCGTTTCAGCGGCTCCGTCGGGGCATACGTCCAAAATCCCACCCCTCCCCCCCAAAAAGCGTGTTTTGGATGTATGTGCCGACAGGGTCATTGAGTATAATGGAGCAGACAGAGCAAGCGTATGCTCTGTCTTTCACCATTTTCGGGTGTATACGTTCAGGTGTCCGCCTGCAAAAAGCGTAGTCTACTACGTCTGGGCATCCGCCTGCAGAAAGCGTATACACCCGAAAATGGTGCAAGACAGCATATGTTTGCTCTGTCTGCTCCATTATACTCAATGACCCTGTCGGCGCATACGTCCGAAACACGTTCTGTGGGGGGGAGGGGTGGGATTTTGGATGTATGCCCTGACAGACACTGAATTGCAATGTGAAAGGGGCCTTAGTGTATGTAAACTTATGACTGCAGAAAGTAATAAAATGCCTTAAAACATTCTCTCTCATTATTAAACATATTTAACTTGTCAAAGAGTTGGATATTGACTAAAAGGGCCACTTAATATGGTGGTCTCCTAAAAAGAGCCACCCCTTGGCTGGGTCCTTCCCAGAGGGATATCTGGCTGGTTTCTGTGTCGAGACTCCCAACAGAGGCTCCACGGACTTTTTTTTTTATTTTTTTTTTTTATCTCATTCTGGCATTTGGCAAATATAAATATTTTTTGTTCTTAGTTGACCTAAAAACAGGAAAGGTTTGTGATTTCATGAAAGCTAAAGAGAAAACAAACATGTAGATGTGTCTTTTTAGAGCATGTATGGAAACATCTGGTTTCAACTGTAGGTCTTGTGCACAGCAATGCAGACATAAGACAAATGGTGGGAGAAAGTGGACATTTATAAGTGTATGAACCCATGCTTTATGTACACTTACACTCATGCAATGGAGCTAGAAAAGCCATTTCCTGCAGTGCTTTACTATATGCTCTCTTCTAAAACAAGGTTTTTGCCATACAATGTATTAAGAGCCAGTACCTGTTTCCCAAACTGGTTGCAAGGAAACCCAAGGATGCGTAAACCCCTCTCAGCATATTTGGCGTGAAGGTTAACAAGCTGAGTGTAGTTTACAGGAGTTTTTCCTCATTTCGATGCTACGTTTACAATGACGCAGACAAAGCCCCTGTGAAAAAGAAGTTACATAGTTATTTCCGTGACAAGAGCACCATTGTTCCTAGAACAAGTGACAGCTAAATCACCAGCTCTGGATTAGACCAATGGAAGTCTCGGCACATCCGCCAGCAGCCACAAGGGAAAAACCAGCTGTGAAAGGTACCTGTACTTCTCCAGGGACACTGCATTGCCATCGATGTCTGTAGCAGAGAATTCATAGATACTTTTAGCAGTTTTCCAGTCGTCCACCTGAGCACACTGCAATACAAGCAAACAAATCCCACATCATATTACATAACGTTAGAGGCTGTAGTTTAAGAATTCAGAATTATTGTTTTTAATGATCAATCTCCCCAGTAATACAGAAATTGATGAAGACGTAAAAGGGATCATACATACATACAAACCCTGTTCCAAGGTTGTGCTTTATGCAACCTTCCAGAGTCCAACGCCGAGCCTTTACCACTGCTCCCAGTGTAAGGACTAAGACACGGCATGAAAATCAGAGCGATTAGAATGCGATAAAACATTGCATTCCACTCGGGCCAATATTACCCTGTGTGCCAGCACCCAATGAGCGATTATTTTCTCATCCCTAACCGGAGCGAGAAAACAGTCGCAGCATGCTGCAACAGAAATGTGAGACTATTCTCTTGCACCCATTCAAAAGAATGGGGCGAGAGAAAGATCGCACTGCACTCGCAATACATCGGTGTACCGCGAGTGCAAGGTGAGAATGGCAATAGCTGGCTACGGAGGAGAGAGGGAGATAAATCCCTCCCTCCCCTCAGAGCCAGCCTGCCCCTCGCAGCTGAGTTCCGATCGCATGATTGGACCTCAGTCGCAGTGACACTCTGCTCCTGCTGTGCTGCCAGCGTGAGCAGAGTCATGCGAGGATCACAGTAGTCCCCTGTGTGGCCCCAGCCTTATTGTCTGGCTGCAATCACTGAGCTCAGGGGCTCTACCCAAGTAGACAACAGGAGCAGTATACAGCCACTAATGAAGACTGCAGACAATAATAGACACTGGGAGCAGAGGCTTGACACAGGACAAGTAAAGAATTAGGAAAATTTATAACCCAGAAAACGCAATTAAGAAAACAAATACATAAAGAAATTAAAGGGAACCTGTCAGGTGCAGTATGCACCTGAAACCACGAGCAGTTCTGGGTGCATATTGATAATCCCTGCATCTAGTAGCATAAATAAAGGGATCTTTAGGGTACGGTTCCACTTGCGCATAGCTGCCGACATAAAAGAGGGGGGGGGGGGGGGGAAGCACCCACACCACTGTTTATTTGCCAGGAGAGTTCAGAGTAATGAGGTCAGAGGTACTCTTAGGTAGGTTACAGGTGGCGTACTCCAGCTGTGACCGCAACTAACCTGAGTGACGTCACCACTGATTGCTGCGGCTCATCGATTCTCTGGAGCTCACAGCAGGCCAGTCATGTTGATTGATTGCACGCTGTGAGGTTCAGATGTAGCAGAGCTGAATCGCTGTGTGGATTACATCAGCTCTGCAGGGGTGTTTTGGGGTTAGGCTATGTGCGCACGTTGCGTACTGGCCCTGCAGAAAGAAATTTCTGCAGCGATTTTGAAGCACACGTGTGCTCTTTAAATCGCTGCAGAAACAAAAGCCGATTCCACGCGCTCTGCATGTAACCCCTCCCATAGACAGAGCAGGGACTTCATGCAGAGCCCAAGAAAGTAGTGACATGTCACTTCTTAGAACACGCACTTCTGGCAGCAGCCGAAGCGCTGCGCTCTAATACGCCACGTGCGCACGGCTCCTGCACAATCTCCACAGATTGTGCTGGGGAAGCAGGACGCATGCAGTTACGGTGCGGTGCAGATCGCAGCGTAACTGCATGCAAATACGCACATAGCCTTAGTGAAAGGGTTGTTTGCATTTTATTCCAAAAAGGGTTTTTCTCATGTTTATTTACTTTCACTTACAGATTAGTGATGGGGGGGGGGGGGGGGGGGGGGGAGGTCTCAGACACTGCCATTACTAATCCAAGACTTGGTGGCTGCTATTAACTCCTTAGTACTCAGATTGCCACTGCACCAGGGCAACATGAAGAGCCGGGTTAAGCACCGGGCTTGCCACATCAATGGATACAACAATTACGGGCGGCTGGAGGCTGATATTTTAGGCTGGACCTCCCCAGCCTGAGAATACCAGCCCCAGCTGTCTGGCTATCTTGGCTGGGTATCAATATCAGAGGGACCGCACGTCAGTTTTTTTAATTATTGACTTAAATAAATTTTTTTTTAAAAATGTCGCATGCAGTTCCTCTTAGCCCGTAGTAACACTTGCGAGGGACTTGCCAGACTCTCGCACTGCATCACCCGGCACAGTCGCACACTGGCAGGTGCAGGTCAGCTGCATGTATTTCAATGAGATGCTCGTCTCCGGAAAGCGTCAGGCCGTGGCGGGTGATACGATGCGAGACTCAAGTGTGACTCCCGCCTTATTTTGATACACAGCCATGATAAAGCTAGACAGCTGGGGGCTGCACCCACAGACTTTATCTGTGCTGGTCTCAGAATACGGGGATCCTAAGACAATTGTTTTATTTATTTATTTTTATACCACCATACTAACCCACAGACATTTGCGCTGCTTTCCTCACCCACCGGCCATCCTGGTGCCTGTGATTGGATGCAGTCAGCTGACACACTACCACTCAGGATTGGGACACGTCTAACTGCAACCAATTACACACGTCAGTGGGCGGGGAAAGCAGTGAATATTCAATGAGGGTTAACTGTCGGCTCCAGAAGGGAATGCGTGACCATGGAAGCCACCATGACAGATCTTCAATGATTACACCACGTGCGCTCCTACCCACTTATCCCATTTGCCAACATTTTTAATCTCTGGATTCTGGTCCCCATAGACTTATATGGGTACCAGATGCCAAACCATATCAGGTTTTTATTAAAACAAGCAGGTATCCATCGACCTAAGGGTACTTTCACACTTGCGTTGTTTTCCTTCAGTTGCAATCTGCCGTTTTGGAAAACAGCAGAATCAGCTGTCAATAGTTATTATGGATCCCTATGGTGGCAGATTCCGTTGCAAAGTGCTTTACAATGGAATCCGCCACTGGATTCCATTAATTTCTACTGAGCATGCCAAGATTGAAAAAAAAAAAAAAAAAAAAAAAAAAAAAAAACACGGAGCTGACCCATTCCATTAGACATACGCCTAACGGATACAACGGGTCCGTTATTTCACAGGAATCAGCTAACGGATTCCTGTTAAATAACGGACCCTTTGCATCCAATGACAACACAAAAATAACGGATGCGTCAAAACGACGCAGGAACGGAGACCCAGCGGATTCAACCCAACACAAGTGTGAAACTAGCCTCAGTTGGGCTACTTTCACACTTGCGTTGGACGGCTTCCGTTGCCATCCGCAGCCTTGAGGAATTACAGTAACCATTGCAGGAAACAGTTATATGCCTCAGACTTCTATTAGCTACGGATAACAACGGATGATCTTGCATTGCATCCGCCCTGCGGCACATCAGTTGCTTTGACGCTGACCATCAGGCGGATGGAACGCTGCATGTAGCGTTTTTCTGCACTTCAAAAAAACGCAACCTGCAGGATTCAGTCAGCGTCCGTGGTTTTTATAATGGACGCCTATGGTGGCGGATTCCGTTAGAATCCATCATTTGACGGATTCAGTTAACGCATCCGTCTTTACACAACTGCGCATGCCCAGATGTGTAAAGTCAAGGAAAAAAAAACAAAAAAAAAAACCTATAACGGATTGCGTTATTTTGTACGATCCGTAGCATCCGGTGCATCCGTTACACAACACTACGGATCCCGTCCAACGCAAGTGAGAAACTAGCCTTAGTTACCTGTGCGCCCACCCAGCTCTAATTGTAACGACACCTCACAAGTGACCCTGCATTATGCTGCTCAGATTACATAGCAATAGGTCTGCTGACTCTCCCTCTATTACAATAGGCCACATGACGAAGGAGGGTGCAGGACACTGTTCACATTAGGGTATTAGTGCAGCACCCAGCCCCCCAGAAATGTAGACAGACCCTATATAACTCCATACACGACCCCCTATTTAATGGGCTGCTGTAGGAAGCTACGCCATTAGCCAGGGAGGGGGAGGACAGAGCTGGTAAGCGGATAACACTCACCTCGGACCTTGCCCTTGGTGCTCTGTAATCTCATAAGCGGGCCCTGAGCGCCCCGGGAGGGGGACGTACGGTACAGGTATGGCAGGCCCGAGCTCACACGGCACATACAGCCGCCTCACCATGCGCTGACCAACGGGAGAACTCGCCAGCCGCACTACACCGGCGGGTATAACGGGAACAGCCCCATACGCGTACTCACCATGACTCTCCTGCCGCTCACAGCGCCGAGCGCGACTAACCGCCCAGCGCCACCACACAGCGTTTTCAACATGGCACCAACACGTCCCTCCCTCCCGTGCTACATACAGACCAATCACTGTAAGTGGGCGTGGTTTATGTTGATAAAGAACTTCTGTAGTGACCAATCAGCCGTCTTCCCAGCTGAGAACGCGCTGGCTGGCTTGTGGACGCGCTGGTTGGCGTGATACAGCAGTTTCCCAACTCCGGCCTCCTTCACACATCCGTCTTCTCCTGCCTTGTGGACGCGCTTGCCGGCTTGTGCACGCGCTTGCCGGCTTGTGCACGCGCTTGCCGCCTTGTGGACGCGCTTACCGCCTTCTTCACGCGCTCGGCGTCTTGTGGACGCGCTTGCCGGCTTGTGGATGCCTTGGGCGCCTTGTGGATGCCCTGGGCTCTTTGTGGATGCCCTGGGCGCCTTGTGGATGCCCTGGGCGCCTTGTGGATGCCCTGGGTAACTTGTGGATGCCCTGGGCGCCTTGTGGATGCCCTGGGTGGCTTGTGGATGCCCTGGGTGGCTTGTGGATGCCCTGGGCGCCTTGTGGATGCCCTGGGCGCCTTGTGGATGCCCTGGGTGGCTTGTGGATGCCCTGGGCGCCTTGTGGATGCCCTGGGTGGCTTGTGGATGCCCTGGGTGGCTTGTGGATGCCTTGGCCGTCTTGTAAATGTGGGCGCGCGAGCGAGCTTCCCGGCTAGCGGGCGCGCGAGCGAGCTTCCCGGCTAGCGGGGCGCGCGAGCGAGCTTCCCGGCTAGCGGGCGCGCGAGCGAGCTTCCCGGCTAGCGGGCGCGCGCGCGAGCGAGCTTCCTGGCTTGTGGATGTGCTTCCTGGCTTGTGGATGTGCTTCCTGGCTTGTGGATGTGCTTCCTGGCTTGTCGATGTGCTGGGCGCCTTGTGGACGCTCTCGGCGCCTTGTGGACGCGCTGGGTGCTTTGTGGTTGCGCTGGGCGTGATACTGCAGTTTACCAACTCAGGCCTCATTTACACATCCATCTTAAAAAAAAAAAAAAAAAACACGTTTTGCATGATCCGTTTTGGACATAATCCGTATGACCATCCGTATGTCCGCATGACCGGTACTGAAAAAAAAAGATACTAAAATGAATGGGGTTTTTTATGTGTAAAAGATTTGCAAAGCCAGAAAAATTATAGATAAATGCTACAGAGATAACTTGTACAGCTATTTAGCAGAGTTAATAAATAATTTACTAAAAAAAATGACGTGGGGTTCCCCCAATTTTCATAACCAGCACAGGTACAGCAGCAGCTGTGGGCTGCAATCCTCAGCTGTACCTTGGCCGCTTGCTGCTTAGGAAAAATAGAGGGAACCCATGCTTATTTTTTTTTTAATTATTATTAATCATTTTTCTAAAACAGCCAAGGACAGGAAACAACTGAGCCTGATATTTTTAGAGTGGGAAGGGCCATGGTTATTTGACGATTCCCAGCCTAAAAATAGCAGCCCGCAGTCACCCCAGATGTGATGTGCCAAATCTGGCGCTGTACTCTGTTTTTCCTGTTACCCTGATGTGGTGTGGTGGTACCAGCTGACATCAAGCTGTAGTATTAGTAATGGGTGGGCGTCTGTCAGACACACCCATTAGTAATCCAGTAGAAATATAAAAAAATATTTTATTTGAACAAACACCCCCCTACTACAGTCCTCGTTCACCAATTTATTAAAAATGTATTTTGAAAAAAAAAGTCCGTCGTAATCCATAGTGATATCCCACAATGTTTCCCAAAAGCGAACCTGAAAGACTTAAAAAGAGAAAATGATTGAAGAAATAAAGACAAAATACACCCTCATTCACCAATTTATTTCTCTGTAAAAATCCTAATCTACAGTCCAACGTAATCCAAAAGGGCTGTTCTGGTCACCAAGGGGCAGCGACGGTCCAGGGGTGGACTCACTGGACCGTGCATCAGACTCCCCTGAAGGAGCAACCAGCAGAGAAGGAGATTGTCTCTTATGGACGGGTATAGTCTCAATGTCCAGTGCAGAAGTGCACAGGTGTGGCAGCACAGAGATGATGGCTCAGATGTGGTGGCACTGTAGTGGCGACTCAGACGTGATGGCACTGTGATGATCGCTCAGACGTGGTGCACTCTGGTGATGACTTAGACGTGACGACACTGTGGTGATTGCTCAGACGTGGTGCACTCTGGTGATGACTTAGACGTGACGACACTGTGGTGATTGCTCAGACGTGGTGGCACTCTGGTGATGACTCAGACGTGACGGCACTCTGGTGATTGCTCAGACGTTGCGGCACTCTGGTGAAGGCTCTGACGTGACAGCACAGAGGTAATCGTGGTCACTAGGATCTAGGACAAGACAGAGGTTACACACATGAGACTGGTACTAGGACACAACAGCAGGGTTAAACACAGGAGCGTACGCAGACCTGAGAACTAGCAACGCACTAACTAATGGATGTGCCAGGCTAGACTGGATTATAATTAGGATGGTTGACCTTAGGGAGATCAACATCCACCACTGCGGAGACACCATCACGTGTTTCTCAACGCAGTGATTCTAGAGCAATGCCCCCTGGGAAATATTCAAAGCAAGAAGGCCTGCGGAGACACCATCACATGTTTCTCAATGCTGGCAGGAAACTAGCCAGGTCTTTCACCGGGAAGGAACAACCACGGGCAGGGCAGTCTCCAGTCAAGGAGACCACCTATGCCAAACATGGTATCCATCCACAGACAGCCTTTCGGGGTATTTGCCCCTCATCAGTGTGGAGTAGGAATCTGGCTAGTGGGACATTGCCTAGTAAAAGACTATGTGAGCAAGGATGGTTGACCTTAGGGAGATCAACATCCACCACTGCGGAGACACCATCACGTGTTTCTCAACGCAGTGATTCTAGAGCAATGCCCCCTGGGAAATATTCAAAGCAAGAAGGCCTGCGGAGACACCATCACGTGTTTCTCAACGCTGGCAGGAAACTAGCCAGGTCTTTCACCGGGAAGGAACAACCACGGGAAGGGCAGTCTCCAGTCAAGGAGACCACCTATGCCAAACATGGTATCCATCCACAGACAGCCGTTTCGGGGTATTTGCCCCTCATCAGTGTGGAGTAGGAATCTGGCTAGTGGGACATTGCCTAGTAAAAGACTATGTGAGCAAGGATGGTTGACCTTAGGGAGATCAACATCCACCACTGCGGAGACACCATCACGTGTTTCTCAACGCAGTGATTCTAGAGCAATGCCCCCTGGGAAATATTCAAAGCAAGAAGGCCTGCGGAGACACCATCACATGTTTCTCAATGCTGGCAGGAAACTAGCCAGGTCTTTCACCGGGAAGGAACAACCACGGGCAGGGCAGTCTCCAGTCAAGGAGACCACCTATGCCAAACATGGTATCCATCCACAGACAGCCTTTCGGGGTATTTGCCCCTCATCAGTGTGGAGTAGGAATCTGGCTAGTGGGACATTGCCTAGTAAAAGACTATGTGAGCAAGGATGGTTGACCTTAGGGAGATCAACATCCACCACTGCGGAGACACCATCACGTGTTTCTCAACGCAGTGATTCTAGAGCAATGCCCCCTGGGAAATATTCAAAGCAAGAAGGCCTGCGGAGACACCATCACGTGTTTCTCAACGCTGGCAGGAAACTAGCCAGGTCTTTCACCGGGAAGGAACAACCACGGGAAGGGCAGTCTCCAGTCAAGGAGACCACCTATGCCAAACATGGTATCCATCCACAGACAGCCGTTTCGGGGTATTTGCCCCTCATCAGTGTGGAGTAGGAATCTGGCTAGTGGGACATTGCCTAGTAAAAGACTATGTGAGCAAGGATGGTTGACCTTAGGGAGATCAACATCCACCACTGCGGAGACACCATCACGTGTTTCTCTACGCAGTGATTCTAGAGCAATGCCCCCTGGGAAATATTCAAAGCAAGAAGGCCTGCGGAGACACCATCACATGTTTCTCAACGCTGGCAGGAAACTAGCCAGGTCTTTCACCGGGAAGGAACAACCACGGGAAGGGCAGTCTCCAGTCAAGGAGACCACCTATGCCAAACATGGTATCCATCCACAGACAGCCGTTTCGGGGTATTTGCCCCTCATCAGTGTGGAGTAGGAATCTGGCTAGTGGGACATTGCCTAGTAAAAGACTATGTGAGCAAGGATGGTTGACCTTAGGGAGATCAACATCCACCACTGCGGAGACACCATCACGTGTTTCTCTACGCATTGATTCTAGAGCAATGCCCCCTGGGAAATATTCAAAGCAAGAAGGCCTGCGGAGACACCATCACATGTTTCTCAACGCTGGCAGGAAACTAGCCAGGTCTTTCACCGGGAAGGAACAACCACGGGAAGGGCAGTCTCCAGTCAAGGAGGACTAGGATGGGGCACAATACTACAAGGGGACAAGGATGGGCACGTTACAACAATATGGGGAACATTACTAAAAGATGTTGGTCAAAATTTCTATGTAGTGCTAATTGTAAGACTATTAGTTATAAGAAAGGAATAAAATGTAAAAAAAAAAGTTTATACTTAAAGAATGTGCACGTTTGCTATAATGAACAAGTGAAAATGTTCAAAATCAGTGATCCCAAGGTGTGTAAAAAAAAAAATATTTTATATGTGGTACCAATAAAAATGTCACTTTGTCCTGCAAAGAATGCGGCCCCCCCAAATTATTTTTTTTTATTTTTTTCCTCTGTGCGGCTCATACACCCAGCCGAGTTTGAGACCCCTGCTCTAGAGCACAAACTCTAGAAACACCTCTTAAGACTTAGCTTGTAAAGTTACCATAATGCTTAAGCAAGCATTGTTGACCTTAGGGAGATCAATGATATATTGATATAAGGATATGTTCCTAAGGTCAACAATGCTTGCTTAAGTAGTCTTTTACTAGGCATTGCCCCCACTAGCCAGATTCCTACTCCACACTGATGAGGGGCAAATACCCCGAAACGGCTGTCTGTGGATGGATACCATGTTTGGCATAGGTGGTCTTCTTGACTGGAGACTGCCCTGTTGTTCCTTCCCGGTGAAAGACCTGGCTAGTTTCCTGCCAGCGTTGAGAAACATGTGATGGTGTCTCCGCAGGCCTTCTTGCTTTGAATATTTCCCAGGGGGCATTGCTCTAGAATCACTGCGTTGAGAAACACGTGATGGTGTCTCCGCAGTGGTGGATGTTGATCTCCCTAAGGTCAACCATCCTTGCTCACATAGTCTTTTACTAGGCAATGTCCCACTAGCCAGATTCCTACTCCACACTGATGAGGGGCAAATACCCCGAAACGGCTGTCTGTGGATGGATACCATGTTTGGCATAGGTGGTCTCCTTGACTGGAGACTGCCCTTCCTGTGGTTGTTCCTTCCCGGTGAAAGACCTGGCTAGTTTCCTGCCAGCGTTGAGAAACATGTGATGGTGTCTCCGCAGGCCTTCTTGCTTTGAATATTTCCCAGGGGGCATTGCTCTAGAATCACTGCGTTGAGAAACACGTGATGGTGTCTCCGCAGTGGTGGATGTTGATCTCCCTAAGGTCAACCATCCTTGCTCACATAGTCTTTTACTAGGCAATGTCCCACTAGCCAGATTCCTACTCCACACTGATGAGGGGCAAATACCCCGAAACGGCTGTCTGTGGATGGATACCATGTTTGGCATAGGTGGTCTCCTTGACTGGAGACTGCCCTTCCCGTGGTTGTTCCTTCCCGGTGAAAGACCTGGCTAGTTTCCTGCCAGCGTTGAGAAACGTGATGGTGTCTCCGCAGGCCTTCTTGCTTTGAATATTTCCCAGGGGGCATTGTTCTAGAATCACTGCGTTGAGAAACACGTGATGGTGTCTCCGCAGTGGTGGATGTTGATCTCCCTAAGGTCAACCATCCTTGCTCACATAGTCTTTTACTAGGCAATGTCCCACTAGCCAGATTCCTACTCCACACTGATGAGGGGCAAATACCCCGAAACGGCTGTCTGTGGATGGATACCATGTTTGGCATAGGTGGTCTCCTTGACTGGAGACTGCCCTTCCCGTGGTTGTTCCTTCCCGGTGAAAGACCTGGCTAGTTTCCTGCCAGCGTTGAGAAACATGTGATGGTGTCTCCGCAGGCCTTCTTGCTTTGAATATTTCCCAGGGGGCATTGCTCTAGAATCACTGCGTTGAGAAACACGTGATGGTGTCTCCGCAGTGGTGGATGTTGATCTCCCTAAGGTCAACCATCCTTGCTCACATAGTCTTTTACTAGGCAATGTCCCACTAGCCAGATTCCTACTCCACACTGATGAGGGGCAAATACCCCGAAAAGGCTGTCTGTGGATGGATACCATGTTTGGCATAGGTGGTCTCCTTGACTGGAGACTGCCCTGCCCGTGGTTGTTCCTTCCCGGTGAAAGACCTGGCTAGTTTCCTGCCAGCGTTGAGAAACATGTGATGGTGTCTCCGCAGGCCTTCTTGCTTTGGATTATAATTAGGACTGTTTAGTTAATTAATGTACCAGCACGTACAAAAATGCACCCCAAAAATCTCTCCCTTTAATGACACAAACTCCCCCTACACTAACTGCGGACACACTGTGCATAAGATGTCATCTGTGGATCTTATCTTTTCCTTTTTTGGCTTCCTTCTCCTTTTCCACCATACCCAAGAAGTCTTCATGAGGCCCACAACCATAATTTTTGGAGGGCCATCAGACATCCCTCACTTGTACATTTGGGAGGACACTCTCTCATGAATTTGGTAGGGCAGCATGGTGGCTTAGTGGTTAACACTGCATACTGTACGCACATTGCGCACAAGATGGCGTCTGTGGATATATTTTTTCTTTTTAGCCTCCTCCTCCACCATATCCACAGAGTCATCATGTGGCCCCCAACCATACTATTTGGAGGGCCATTAGACATCCCTCACTCATACATTTGGGAGAGCCCTCAGGTAGCACTCTACCAGAAATGTGGTAGGGCACTCTCATATATTTGGGGGGGCCCACAGGTGGCCCTCCACCAGAAATTTTAGAGGGCCCTCTCTCAAACATTTGATAGGGCTGCAGGGTGGCTCAGTGGTTAGCACTGCAGTCTTTGGACACACTGTGAAAAAGATGGCATATGTGAATCTTATTTTTTTGGGAGGGGGGCCGCCTCCTCCTCCACCATATCCACAGTCATCCTGTGGCCCTCAACCATAATTTTTGGAGGGTCATTAGGCATCCCTCACTTATACATTTGGGAGGGCCTTTACGCATGCATTTTGTGGGGCCCTCACTCATGTTGTGGTGCAGCTTTGAATACACTAAATTTATCTGTACTACATGAACATTGTTTTATACCAGTTAGGTCCCTTTCACACATCAGTTTTTTTCCATCAGTCACAGTCCATCAATTTTGAAAAAAACGGATTCAGCGACTGATGCCGCTGGATCCTTTTCTTTCTAATTGACTTGTATTAGCGACAGATTGCGACGGATGGCCGAACGTCGAAAATTGTTTGTCCAGCCGATGGAAACGACGGCCATAGTAACGTTTTTTGTCTACGTCGAAAAAACGGACAGTGACGGATCCGTCGCCGTACATCCTTTGTTAGAATGGAAGCCTATGTGCGCAGGATCCGTTGTAGTCTGTCAAATGACGGAATCCTGTGACATTTTCCGTTTTTTTAACTGACCATACTCCAATTTATTATTTAGGAAAGGTATATA
The DNA here is from genome assembly GCF_048569485.1 of Anomaloglossus baeobatrachus. Lineage (NCBI taxonomy): Eukaryota > Metazoa > Chordata > Amphibia > Anura > Aromobatidae > Anomaloglossus > Anomaloglossus baeobatrachus. The sequence goes on from NC_134357.1 coordinate 522,898,988, forward strand.
ACCCTGCCAGGTAGGGCTTCACTTCTCAATGTCCCAGCAAGCAAGCCAGTCGTCGGGACTTGCAGTGTCCAGGCAAGCATTTTTTTTTTAGATACTGTCTTTGTATTTCAATAAAGAGCTGTATAGCTCCTACTTTGTTGACATTTTTTTTTTCAAAAAAGTGAGTTAAAAAAATAAAAAATGTAAAATTGTTCCAAAACCTTGGCATCTGTAGTATCATTTCACCAAAGTAACTTTAAATTTTTGGGTTATGTCTCACAGGAAAGCACCTATGGTAGTTATTTTGGTTTACGTGTAATACAGAGGTGTTTGAGGTTGTATTTTAAAAATCCATGGTGTATACAAATGGGAAATGCAGAAATTGGGTCTTTAAAATTTTACCAGGGTTTTTAAAACATTACATATGTGGTCAATATATATTCAAGTGGGCGTTTAGTGATTTTAAGTGGGAAGAAGTATTTACTGTGCAATGGTGTTTGCAAGGTACTACTTGGCTGGGTGTGTTATGTTTGTTTTTTTGGGGGGAAATACTGAAGGGGGAGTGTTATGTTTCCTTGTGCATCGCACATATCTAAAACCTTTTAATTACAGAGGGGGTGGTTTAGCATCTTACTAATGTAGTTAGCATTTTTTGTTTGGGGGGCATAGGGGGATCTTTTTGGGGGGAGGGGTTGAAATCCTAAAAGGTATGGAGTTACCTTTCTATTTTCTAAGTCGGCGTACAACACAGAAAAAAATCTTAGTATAATAGCTAAGAATCGTGTTTATTTCTTCCAGAAAGTTGACTGAGCCACCAGCGACACAGCCAGGCCAGCCAGTCTGAAATCTGTCTTCTTCTGGGAGCCCTCCCTCACATCGTCAGGGAACTGAGGGTTTTTTTTTCTTTTTTGTGATAACATTTTTTGTACATATAACCCTATATGCATTAATTCTTGTTTAAACGGAAGCTGCAGCATCAGAGGTACTTTCAGAAGGAGACGGACAGGGTGGAGAAAGACTCGGATCGGGCTTGCAGAGTGTAAAGGCCACTTTACACACAGCGACATCGCTAGCGATGTCGCTAGTAAAAGCACCCGCCCCCGTCGGTTGTGCGTCACGGGCAAATCGCTGCCCGTGACGCACAACATCGCTAGGACCCGTCACGCATACTTACCTGCCTAGCGACGTCGCTGTGGCCGGCGAACCACCTCCTTTCTAAGGGGGAGGATCGTTCGGCGTCACAGTGGCATCACTAAGCGGCCGCCCAATAGAAGCGGAGGGGCAGAGATGAGCGGCCGGAATATCCCGCCCACCTCCTTCCTTCCTCATTGCCGGCGGCCGCAGGTATGATGTTGTTTCTCGTTCCTGCGGTGTCACACATAGCGATGTGTGATGCCGCAGGAACGACGAACAACCTGCGTCCTGCAGCAGCAATGATATTTGAGATTAGAATGACGTGTCAACGATATGGTGAGTATTTTTGATTGTTAGTGGTCGTTCGTACGTTTCACACGCAACGACGTCGCTAACGAGGCCGGATGTACGTCACGAATTCCGTGACCTCAACGACATCTCGTTAGCGATGTTGTTGCGTGTAAAGCCCCCTTTAGTTTCTTACATGCATCATAGAAACAGATCATCACAGTACACCTGTGCTGTATATATATATATATATATATAGTACACATATGCCTACATCCAAGCACAAATGTTTTTTTTCCGTTTTTCTTTTTTTTATAGTCTTCTGATTCTAGGGCTGAAGGTAGAGGTTCTCAAAGCACCTCTCAGGGTCGTCGGCGTGAGCGTCAGGGCGGTCAGCAGAGAGTAAGTTGGTTTTTTTTGTTTTGTTTTTTTTTGTTTTTTTGTATTTTTCAACTTCATGTGGATGATTTGAGTTTAATGTTTTTGTTTTTTGTCTTTTTTAACAAGCTTCACAGCGTGCTCATGACTCTGACGGTGAGGAGGCAGAATGTGTAGACATCAACCTCCTCATAGATGTAGTCTGAGAGCGGGAGCCGCTGTGGATCATGGGGGCCACCATCACACTGATGTTTTTGTGACCCGTCGGCTCTCTGAGGAAGTGTGCCACTAAGTGGTTGAAGATTGGGAGGACCTTGATGCTCGGGCTCAGAATCAAGTGCGTACGTATTCACAGTTCAGTAAGTTATGTTGTCGAATGTAATGTGTTGTATACTAACCAATTTGTGCTTCCACTTTACAGGGGACAAGAGTTATTAAGCGGTGGCGGTCACTCAGGGATCGCTTCAAAAGTGAATTCAACAAAGAGGTGCAGCGGCCCTGAGTGGATCCGGAGGACGCAGATCGAAGTACAAGTATTCAAGAGCTCTGTTGTTCCTCCGGTCAACTATGGTGAGCAGAAGGTAAATAACATTTACACAACATTTACTAAGTAAAAATGTTTACTTGTGTAACCTTCTTTTTTTGTTTGTTTTTTTGTTTCAGCCAGAGCCAAGCAATAGCAATGAATTACTTACAATTTATTTTCTTTTTCTTTCTACCACAGCACCGTCAGCAACACTCAGGAGCCTGCAGAGTTGAACCCTTCTGGAGCGATCCCACAGGAGTCCGCCACTGGGGAACACTTCGACAGACCCGACCCATCTGCACCTTCCCTCCCTTCTCTGCCTTCTCTCACATCTGGTCCCTCGGTCCCATCCACCAGCGCTGGAGCATCTTGGCAGACTTCGTTATATGAATCTGCTGGTGATGAGGTAGCTTTTCCTTTACCCCACCCCTCTCACACTACTGCCACCAATAGAACACCTTTGGGTTCTGGACGGCAGTGCCATAGGGGTCAGGAAAAGAGCTATGCTCCCGAGAACTTTATGAAACCGTTGTCCGAGCAAATAAGTGCTGGATTCAACCTCATGCAGAACAGTATGCTCAAACTGAGAAAGTGTCTGGATAGGATGCATTTAGATGCAAGTAAATCGCCAAATCATTCCTTTTCCAGTCGGTAGTCGAGCGCATAGATAAGTTGTCTCCTGACCAGCAGATGCATGTAATGCAAGCCTGTCAGTTTGCTCTAGCGCAGGTTAGCTCCCAAGCCCCTCCACCCGCCCCGGTAGTTCCTCCCGCACCGGTAGTTCCTCCCGCACGAGCTTCTTGCTCGTACCAGCTTCCTGCCGCATGCCAGTTCCCAACCACAGCATCTGTGTCTCCACTTCTTGCCCAACCTGTGCTCACTGCCCAACCTGAACTCCCTGCCCGCTACCACCAGTCTCCTTCCACACCCATCATGCCCCAAATACAACCCTCTTCTCCAGACACCACCACTTCTGTCTCCCAATCCCTCCACTCCACCCCTCAAACCTTACCAAATCCCATCCCATCTCCCGTTTTTTTGTAAACCCATCCTCCTTGGTTTCTCCACCACTTCAGCTTCTGTAAGTTCTGATCCTTCACCACCACAATCCGCCCTCCATACTCCCACTGTCGAAGTGTTCCCATCTGTCAGCCCCTCCAATACTATCTCCACCCCAAACTATATTAATTTATAATAAGTTTATAACAAGTTATGAATTAAAAAAAATATTTTGGTAAAAACCTTTATTGTTTTTCATTTATTTAATGATAAGGTACAATACTTTTTGTAAAACAAGGTACAATACTTTGGGTAACAAGGTACAAAACTTTGGTTAATAGAAACAATTCATAGTGTAATCACAAATATGAAAACTACAATATGTTTGGTACTCCAACATACATTATATCAAAAGACAAAGATATCAAACCATCTCATGCTGCCATTCTACTCTTCCTTGAGGTGAAATAAAGTACTCTGCAAATTTGTCCCTCATCCTTGAAACTGCCACAGGACTTCGAAAAGTAATATTCTGATAATCATACAAGGAGGTTTCTACAAAATTGTCATCCATGGCAATCTGTTCCTTGCATATTAGGAAATTGTGCAGGACCACACAAGCTTTCACCACCTCATCCACAGTGTGAGTCTTTAGGTTAATAGTGGTCAACAAAACTCGCCATTTGGATGTGAGAATGCCAAAAGCACACTCAATGATTCTTCGCGCCCGTGTTAAGTGATAATTAAACACACTTTTCTTTGGCGTCAAGCCACTACTTGCGTATGTCTTAGGCCCCCTTCACACGTTCGTGATACACGTGCGTGTTTGGTCCGTTTCCGTATATACCGGAGACACGGCCAAACGTGCACCAATGTTAATCTATGATTGTGGTCACACGTGCGTTATTTCATTATGTCCGTGTGTGCGTGTCCGTGATCCGTATGTGTTTGCGTTTTGCATGGATGCATGTCCGTTATCTGCACGGAGCACGCACACGTGGACACAATGAAAGTCTATGGGTATGTGCACACACGTTAGTAAACACGTATGCATCTACCTATACTCCGTGTCCGTTTGGTGTTTTTATTTCTAGTGATGTCGGCTATTCTTTCTATTTCTGTGTATGTCGGTCAATCTCCCTGAGTCCGTCGGTCGGTCTCTCTGTCTCTCTGTCGGTCTCTCTGTCTGTCTGTCCCTCTCTCACAGTCTGTCGGTCAGTTTCCCCCCCTCTCTCATACTTACCGTTCCCCGATCTCCGGCGCAGCGCTGCACGGCTTTCTCACTGCTGCGGCGGCTTTTACTATTTTGAAAAAGCCGGCCGCTCATTAAACAATCTCCTATTCCCTGCTTTCCCCGCCCACCGGCGCCTATGATTGGTTGCAGTGAGACACGCCCCCACACTGAGTGACAGGTGCCTCACTGCACCCAATCACAGCAGCCGGTGGGCGTGTCTATACTGTGCAGTAAAATAAATAAATAAATAATTAAAAAAAAACGGCGTGCGGTCCCCCCCAATTTTAATGCCAGCCAGATAAAGCCATACGGCTGAAGGCTGGTATTCTCAGGATGGGGAGCTCCACGTTATGGGGAGCCCCCCACCCTAACAATATCAGTCAGCAGCCGCCCAGAATTGTCGCATACATTATATGCGACAGTTCTGGAACTGTACCCGGCTCTTCCCGATTTGCCCTGGTGCTTTGGCAAATCGGGGTAATAAGGAGTTAATGGCAGCCCATAGCTGCCACTAAATCCTAGATTAATCATGTCAGGCGTCTATGAGACACCCTCCATGATTAATCTGTAAGTGACAGTAAATAAACACACACACCAGAAAAAAATCCTTTATTAGAAATAAAAAACACACACATATACCCTGGTTCAACAATTTAATCAGCCCGAAAAAGCCCTCCATGTCCGGCGTACTCCAGGATGGTCCAGCGTCGCATCCAGCGCTGCTGCATGGAAGTGACCGGAGCTGCAGAAGACACCGCCGCTCCGGTCACCTCCACGCAGCTAATGAAGACAGCCGTGCGATCAGCTGAGCTGTCACTGAGGTTACCCGCTGTCACTGGATCCAGTGACAGCTCAGCTGATCGCGCGGCTGTCTTCAGTTGCTGTGTGGAGGTGACAGGAGCGGCTGTGTCTGCTGCAGCTCTGGTCACCTCCATGCAGCAGCGCTGGAAGCGACGCTGGATCATCCTGGATTACGCCGGACAAGGAGGGCTTTTTTGGCCTGATTAAAGTGGTTAACCAGGGTATATGTTTGTGTTTTTTATTTCTAATAAAGGATTTTTTCGGGTGTGTGTGTTTATTTACTGTCATTTACAGATTAATCATGGAAGGTATCTCATAGACGCCTGACATGATTAATCTAGGACTTATTGGCAGCTATGGGTAATTCTGGGCGGCTGTTGGCTGATATTGTTAGGCTGGGGGGCTCCCCATAACGTGGAGCTCCCCATCCTGAGAATACCAGCCTTCAGCCGTATGGCTTTATCTGGCTGGTTTTAAAATTGGTGGGGACCGCACGCCGTTTTTTTTAATTATTTAATTATTTATTTCACTGCACAGTATAGACACGCCCACCGGCTGCTGTGATTGGGCGCAGTGTGACACCTGTCACTCAGCGTGGGGGCGTGTCTCACTGTAACCAATCATAGGCGCCGGTGGGCAGGGAAAGCAGGGAATACGAGATTGTTTAATGGGCGGCCGGCTTTTTCAAAATAGTAAAAGCCGCCGGAGCAGTGTGAATACCGTGCAGCGCCGCGCCGTGGATCGGGGATCGGTGAGTATATGAGAGAGGGCTGCTCAATTCAGTTACTCAGGAGTTTAGCGGTCACCGGTGAGTCCTTCACGGGTGACCGCTAATCAGGGCGCGACAGACAGAGCCGCAGCATGACCATGAAGTCGGGTGAGGTTCACCCGAGTTCATTCTGACAGTGCGGCTCTGTCTGTGTCTGCTGTCATCTGCCATTCAGCTCTGCTACATGGCTGTCTGTGTCTGCTGTCAGCGACCATGTAGCAGAGCTGAATGGCAGATGACAGTAAAAACGCATCCCTACACATTACACACGCTTGGCAAGTCAATAAATAAAAAAAAAAAGGGTGCCCAATGCATACGTCATAGAACACATGATCTAAAGGAACGCACACAAAATTGATCAATTTAACATAGACTACTAATGCTCGTGAGACAGCAAATGAACGACCTACGTGCAATCTCATAAGATCCTGTATGCAACCTGGGCGTGTCGCATCGCAAATGCGATTGTACAACTAATTGCAACGTGTAAAGCAGGCTTTACACCTGAGTTTAACCAGTGTCAGTAAAATGGAGCTCAGAAGCAACAGATTTATTTAGGGTCTGTAAAATTCATCTTTAACGTCGTGCTGTGCTTCTGATGTGGATGCAACTTTCTCCAGGAGAGGAGCCTGAACTGTGTGTGTGCACTCAGTCCAACCCTGGGGACTTTTTCAGCCACATCCACAACCAGAGAGATTGACAGCTTCTCAAAAGAAAGATCATGTCCCATGAAGAGTTTTATGCAGAGAACAAATCAGAGGATATCGCCCAGCAAGAGAAGAGATCTGAGAAGCATATTATGCAGGTGAAGGGAACTGGTACAGAGCTCAGATAAAGGACCTCCTAATACCAAGCGTGCCAATGCTGGTGTTCCAGAATGTGCAAGGGTAGACCAAAAAAATCATGTCGCGGGCGGAGAGGGGTTTTTGGGGAACGCCGCTCGCCTGGGGTGGAATTTCTGGCGCTCGGGTCAGGTGCTTCTGCTCCTCGGTGGCTTGAGCACGGGGCCGGACACGGGGGCTCGAGCAGTGCCTCCTCGCCCATGAGTGAAAAGGAGGTTTGGTGGTGGGATGTCGGTTGTGACGCCACCTATGGGGTTGTGGTGATGGTGGGCACCACTGCTGCTGGTGACGGGGGTTCCCGGGAGCGATGGCGGGGAGCAGCTGAGGTGTTGGCCCCTCCGTGGGGAGCGTGCTGCAGGGCACAGTGCTGCGGTGCGGTGCCTGATGGCACTGTTGTACTCACAATTGAACGACACAGAGTCACTGGTAAACTAGAAACTGCTGGAGTCCGCAGCCTTCGGTACGGAGGGTGTTTAAGTCCCACACACGGTGCAGCAGACCCCTGTTCTTTCCCTGCAGTCAGGTGCCTCTTTCTCCACTCTTTCTCTTTCTTTCCTCCTTGGCCGGGAACGGGGAGTCCACTCCCCTGCAGTGATCCGGGATCTCTTTCGATACCGGCGGGCCACTACCCTGCCCCGGTCACCTCAAGTCCCTTCCTCACTAACAGCCTGTCCCGGCCCTTTTGGAGCACGCTTCTGTAGCAGACCGGGAGCTCCAACTCTGGACTCCTCTCCTTTCCCTCTCCCCACTCACTCTGCTCCAGCGCCTCCCCTGCTGCTCTGTTTTGCTCTTACCCTGGGGGGGGGTCTGTCCTGCTGCACTGGTGTGGGATCAGGTTACCAAGGAGGAGAATGGCCTGCACTTTGCTGGATTTCTGCAGGCTCTGTGACACCCTGGTTTTGCCAGGGCGTCACGATCAGGAGAAGGCTCTCTGATACACACTGGAATAGACAGTGAGGAAGGCCTTAAAAAACAATGTGTTACCATTCGTAAGGAGTGGCACTACTAGTGGCACTATGTGAAAGACCGGACAAAAAAAATTACCCCTGTGGGGTATACTTATATCAGAATGAGCAACAAGATATGGTGGAGACAGAGGAGTAGGATAGGAGAAACAAAATAAAAAAAATATACCCTTGTTTGGATGGGAAGGGATGCTTGTTAATACAACTTACAAAACTGAACATTTTTATGAGACTTTAGGTTTGCTTGGTGTCATCTGGTGGGGTAACAAAGTTTGGGGAAATCCAGTCCTTGTTCAAAAGAAACTAGATAGGTTGATGAAACTTTACATTTATTCCACATACTCTCCACTGATGTCAACACACTTCTTACATCAGTATTCTAAGTTCTGAATGCCTAGCAAAAAGGATTTCAGTTGTACCTCAAACCAGGCATCCGTAGCAGCCATGGCATCAGAAATGGTGTGAAATTTAGTACCCTTGAGTTGTTTCTTGAGGTTTGGAAACAGATGATAGTCGGGAGCTAGATCTGGTGAATAAGGTGGGTGGTCAACCAGCTGGAAGCCCAGCTCAGTCAGTTTTGCCGTGGTCACTTGTGCAGTGTGAGCGGAGGCGTTGTCTTGCAGGAACAATATTTCTTTGGACAGCTTGCCGCACCTTTTGGCCTTCAGAGCTGCCTTCAATTGGTCCAAAGGTTCAATGCAATACCTTGCATTGATGGTGGAACCCTTTTGAAGGTAGTCCAAACAGACGCCAGCACCTAAGTGGCTAATTTTTGTATCCTGAACTTCTTTGGATGACAAGAACCACTGTGCCTCCACTCTTTTGACTGCTCCTTGCTTTCAGGGTCATACAAATAAATCCAGGTCTCATCCATAGTGACCAGTCGATACAGGAAATTCTTATCAGTCCGGAAACACTGACAAAAGGACCGGAAAGTTTCCACTCGCATGCTTCTCTGAGCTGTTGTCAAACATTTGGGGACCCACTTTGCAGATAGCTTCGTTATGTCAAAATGTTCATGGATAATGACACAAACACGTTCACGGGAAATCCCCTTGATGTCTGCTATTGCTTTACATAAAATTTGTTGATTCTCTAGAATGACGTTGTGCACAGCATCAAAAATATCCAGAACAACCACTCTCAGTCATCCAGGACGTTCCCCATCATTGGTATTGAAGTGGCCGTTTTAAATTTGGCAACCTAGTTCAATGCCCTTCTTATTCTGTGGAATATGAAGGGCATTGATCCCCCAATGTCTGCGACATATAACCATGAATATCCTTTGCGGACTTTCCTTGCAGAAACAAGAATTTTATCACTCCTCTGCTCTCAGTTGCTCTGAATATTGCATTAGACTTCGTCATTTTGTTTTCCCGCATGCGTAGAACACTGTTGCCATAAGCACCAAACACCACATTTTGAAAAGATATGTTAGACACATAAGGCTTTCATGTGATGTAACATTCTTTACCATAGAAACAAAAAAAGATCACAAAGCTAAAGACTTATCAACAGCCCCGTGTACCATGGATCGAAAAAGGTGCACAACCAGTATTACACAAGGGTCTTGCTAAAGGCCATAAGACATGAACTCTGCCATGTGTGTCAGAATACCAAAAGGCAAACTTTCAGTGTCCCCACCAGGACAAAGACTATCCATCATCTCCTGCTCCTCCTTCCTCTCCTCCTCCTGCTGATTACCCAGTCTGGGCACAGAAGATGGGATGAGGCTGGACTGGGTTGTATCTCCCAGTGTAATATCTTGCTCCATAGCCACCTGCTCGGCATGCAAAGCTTTGTCTTTCAGAGTGATCAGCAAGCATTTCAGTAGACACAGCAGTGGGATAGTTAGGCTAATTATGGCGTCATGACCGCTCACCATCTTGGAGAAGTCCTCAAAGTTTTGGAGAACCTCACATATTTCAGACATCCATGCCCACTCCACAATTGTTATGTGTGGAGGCTGGTTGGAAGTGCAACGAGCATGTTGGAGCTGGTAATCAACTACTGCCCTCTGCTGTTCACTAAGCCTTGCCAACATGTCTAATGTGGAGTTCCAGCACATGGGAAGGTTGCTAAGCATTCTGTGAGGTGGCAATTAAAACCAATGCTCCAACACTGCCAGACCAGTGGCAAGTGACTTTATGAAATGGGCAAAGGAGTGGCATATCTTAACAAGTAGCTCCGGCAAGTCTGGGTATGTTTTCAGAAAGCGCTGTACAACTAAATTAAACATATGGGCCAGGCATGGAATGTTTTCCATCTTGCCAAGCTTCAGAGTAGCCACTAGGTTATGCTCATTATCGCACATGACCAGGCCTGGTTCTAGTTTCAATGGCAAGAGCCACTGATCAGTCTGGTCTTTTAGACCATTCAACAGCTCTACTGCGATGTGTAGTTTATCACCTAAAGAGATTAATTTCAGCAGAGTCTGTTGCAGCTTCATAGAGGCAGTCAGGGCCAGATTAAGGTTGGTGGGGGCCCCTGGGCAGAAAATCTGGTGGGGGCCCCACGTTACCATTTTTAGCCATAACAGTAGAGCACGAACTGTAGCATTTAGATATAAATCCAATGAACATGTATCTTATGCTGTTCTGCCACATTCAGATTTACAGTACAATACAGACACAGTCCAGGATCACTCACAGCCGTCACTTATACACACAGTACAATACAGATACAGTCCAGGATCACTCACAGCCGTCACTTATACACAGAAAGTAGAGTTAAGGCTGCTTTACACGTTTCAATTACATACGATCTCGTATGTGATCGCACACACCCCCATCGTATGTGCGGAACGGGCAATTTGTTGCCCGTGTCGCACAAACAATTAACCCCCGTCACACGTACTTACCTTCCATACGACCTCGCTGTGGGCGGCGAACATCCACTTCCTGATGTGGGAGGGACGTTCGGCGTCACAGCAATGTCACACAGCGGCCGCCCAATAGAAGCGGAGGGGCGGAGATGAGCGGGACGTAAACATCCCGCCCACCTCCTTCCTTACGCATTGCCAGCGGGACGCAGGTAAGCTGTGTTCATCGTTCCCGGGGTGTCACACGGAGCGACGTGTGCTGCCTCAGGAACATTGAACAACCGGAAGTTCAATTTTTAGAAATTGAACGACGTGCGTGCGATCAACGTTTTAACGCACAATCAGGGTCGCACGAAGCTGTCACACACTACAATATCACTAACGATGCCGGATGTGCGTCACTTACGACGTGACCCCACCGACACATCGTTAGATATATTGTAGCGTGTAAAGCCCGCTTTGCTCACATTTTTTATTGATCCCAATGTTAAGGCAGCCAGGGCCGGCTCCAGGTTTTTGTGGCCTCCGGGTGAAAGAGTCTCAGTGGACCCCATCCACACACAGACACGCACATACACATACAGGTATACGTACATATACATATTTAAAGACAAATTCAGAAAAATACATATAAACAGACAAATATATGCACAGTCATATACACTGATATATATGCAGACAGACGCATTAGGGCTCATGCGCACGTTGCGTAATTCCATGCATTTACGCTGCGTATAGCACTGCAGTGTAAATGCATGCGTCCTGCGCCCCCTGCACAATCTATGTGCAATGTGCATGATACGTGCGCACGTTGCTTTTAAGAACGCAGCGATTTGGATGCTAAAATGTTGACCCAAATCTGTGCGTTCATAAAATGAGCATGTCAATTATTCCGTGCGCTATGGATGCAGCTCCCACTCTGTCTATGGTAAGGGCAGCAGCCAGAGCGCATGAAATCGGCTATTTTGTACAGAAAAACTGCATCCATTATGCAGTGTTTCTGCAGCAATTTGAAGCGCACGTGTGCTGTCAAATCGCTGCAGAATATTCAGCAGTTACGTGCACATGAGCCCTTATAAGTATTAATATGGGGATGTCGCCAGCAGCTTCACTCACCTCTCCCGCTTGTTTCCGTCCAGCTCCTTCAGGACATGTGGCTGTGTTTCACGATGGCTGTCACTAACAGACATGACTGCACACTGACAGCACTGCTGTATATACATCACAGGAGCGGCTGGGGGCTACAATATATACATTACAGGAGGGGCAGGGGGCATAGACGTTACTGGAGTGGCAAACAGCTCTGGTGGTGTACTCATTACTGGGATGGGTGACATAGCGCTCTGGGGGGCCCATATAGTTCTGGGGGGGCCGCACAGACTGCTCTAATTCATATATACACACACACACAGTACTGCTTCTTACACACACACAGCTCTGACACACACAAATACAATGCACCCTCCATTACCCCTCCCCACACACACACACACAATACAATGCACACTCCATTACCCCTCCCCACACACACACACAATACAATGCACCCTCCATTACCCCTCCCCCCCACACACACAATACAATGCATCCTCCATTACCCCTCCCCCCCACACACACACACAATACAATGCACCCTCCATTACCCCTCCCCCCACACACACAATACAATGCACCCTCCATTACCCCTCCTCACACACACACACACACACACACACAATACAATGCACCCTCCATTACCCCTCCCCCACACACACACAATACAATGCACCCTCCATTACCCCTCCCCCACATACACACACACACAATACAATGCACCCTCCATTACCCCTCCCACACACACACACACACAAACAAACACACACAATACAATGCACCCTCCATTACCCCTCCCCCACACACACAATACAATGCACCCTCCATTACCACTCCTCCCACACACACACACACACACACAATATAATGCACTCCCCATTACCCCTCCCCCCACACACAATATAATGCACTACCCATTACCCCTACCCCACACAATATAATGCACCCCCCATTACCCCTCCCCCCACACACAATATAATACACCCCCCATTACCCCTCCCCCACACACAATATAATGCACCCCCCATTACCCCTTCCCCACACAATATAATGCACCCCCCATTACCCCTCCCCCCACACACAATACAATGCACCCCCCATTACCCCTCCCCCCACACACAATACAATGCAACCCTCATCACCCCCTACACACACAAATTACACTGCCCCATCCCTACACACTCCTCCCCCTCCCTCCCTCCCTCGGAATACAGTGCTCCTCCATTGCCTGTCACAAAGCTGTGCTCCTTCACAAATGTTCCCCGTGATGTGTCCTCAGCCCCTCCCCACTCATCCCCATTAATTTAACCTGTCTCTTCAGCTCCTTCAAGGAGCGCTCACTTCCTGATGTCCCCTGTGTGCCGGCGCCAGCAGCACTGTGATGACGTCAGCAAGGTGCTGATCTCATCACATTGCTGCACGTCGGGGGCGGGGCCCAGTCCCGGCGCGCTGTTCAAATGTATTTACGTCTGAAAGACGCAAATACATTTGAATAGGAAGGACGAAGCTGCAGTCACCGACACCGGCACGCTCCTCTGCACTGTGTGCATGCCGAGCACAACGCACACAGCACAGCGCGCTGCCTCCTGCTAGTGTGCCTGGCATGTACACACTGCAGAGGAGCGCTGCGGGGACAGCAGATACAGCGGCCCACTACACCGTGCCCCCCCCGCCCCTCGCTGGGTACGGCCGCAGCACATAGCAGGGAGCTCATTGGCAGTGCACACCTCTGACCCCGGAAGTGCAAGCGTTGGTACTTCCGGGGTCAATCAGCATCCTGTGCCCGCAGTTTGTTTTTGTGTCTTAAAGACGCAGATACAAGCAAATGGCGGCACGCGCCAACACCCCGCGCCCCCCCCCTCCTCCCAAAAACACAGCTGATTTATTAGACTGTCTTTACGGAGGGGGGGTGTGAAGAAAAAAAAAAAATGCTGACAGGTGAATAGTGGCAAGTATGGCCCTGGTGGTGGGGGCCCCCTTGGAAGCTCTTTTGGTGGGAGCCCCGGGGCTGAAGCCCCGCCTGCCCCGCCTATAATCCGGCCCTGGAGGCAGTGCACACGACCTCCTCATATCAGTCTTGAAACGTGCACGGTGAGAGGCCTGAATAAGCCATAAATGGAAATGTAAAGAGCTTCTCGGAGTGTCCAAGTGTGGGGTGTTTTGTCTCCTGGGACTCATCATGGTGGGAGGAAGGAGGATCAGGGTGACGATTATGTGGTCCAGCCTCTTAGCTAGTGAGACTAAACTATGTGGAAGACAAGTGGTAAACAGACTGGAAGCATTATATGCCATCCAGCCCACAACCTGCTTGCACAGTTCTGTCTTCAACAGTGGTGTATTGCACCCCCCTACAAATTAGGCCAGGAACCTAAGACAAGATGAGGTTTGGGGTTCTCACGCAGAAGCAGACATAGTTTGCCCTGCCACATGGCCATGAGGACGGTGTCATACAACATTAGCACCACATCCACTCCCCTGTCCCTTAAAGACTTCCACATTTTTAATTAGGTATGCAGCTAAGCGAACTCTTATTACAGAATAGAATGCATTGGAATTCTCATTTTAAGGGACTGTTTGATTGATCTTGCAGCAGGAAATAAAAAGCAAACAACCCTGCTTAAAAGCTGGTCCCACGACATCCACTGAATCGGTACTCTAACCAAGGGAACCTCATTCAGAGAGCAAGGCTCCATAGAGCACTCCCATTCAGTGCCAGACCCAGAATTTCTCTTGAGCGGTGACGTCATTGAGTTACTAATCAATCAGGGAAGGCCTGGGTCAACTATAAAGCGGTGCTCAGGAGAAAGAAATACACTAGTAATAGAAAAATAACTCCAGCACAACAAGAGAAAGTAGAATCCAGATGCTTTTTGCTCAGTATTAATATTTATTCTTATTTTGATTATTGCTCAAAAAATTATGTCCATAAGTGATAATGGTGTTAATAGACAGTATCAACGTTTCGACAGAATCGGTCTTTTTCAAAAGACTGTCAGTAAAGACTAGTGAAATGCAGAGAAAAAACAATTGAACACGTAAATGACTTGTTGAAAAGCGAAGCACTATGTCTAGGGATCAAAAGAATAGGTGAAACCTTGTGAATTACAAAACCAGAAGAAACATCCAGAATATGACATCACTGGTTGATGCAGATGCTATGCAAATTGTAAACAGAAAAGGAAGTAAGGCGGTGGCAGCACCAGAAGTGGTGTATACAAAAGGGGGGCTAGTATGTACTTCAAAGAAATCTGACAATACAAAGTGTCTATGTGTATCCTGGGATAGGTAACCTGATGCGGTATGATGAAGCAGGAAAACAGGTATACCTTTGCAGGATATGTGTTAAAGGAGATACAAAGTCACTCTAGGACCACATCTGACTGATAAAAGGCAAACAAGAAAACATGCACAGAGTGATCTCCACTGCTTTGTATGTACTACAAGATGCAAACTGCACATTGAAGGGACATGAGGAAATGATGACAAATCTCCACCTGGTATATACAGCAGTCACCTGCTCCTTTGCATTGCCATCTACCAGGTGGATTTTTGCATAGCATCTGCATCAACCAGTAACGTCATATTCTGGATATTTCTTCTGGTTTAGTAATTCACAAGGTTTCACCAATTCTTTTGATCCCTGGACATAGTGCTTCGCTTTCAACGAGTCATTTACGTGTTCAATTGTTTTTTTTCTGCATTTCACTAGTCTTTACTGACAGTCTTTTGAAAAACAGATTCTGTCGAAACGTTGATACTGTCTATTAACACCATTATCACTTATGGACATCATTTTTTGAGTAATAAGCAAAAGTAAGAATATTAATACTGAACAAAAAGCATCAGGATTCTACTTTCTCTTGTTGTCCTGTTTTGAGTGCCAGAGTTATTTTTCTATTACTTGTCATTGAGTTACTGACATCACCAAGCGTGAGATATTCCGGGTCTGGAAGCTTTCTGGATTTTTAAAAAAATAATTAATTGTGAACAAGGGATAGTGTGGAGGAGTCTTTATTCAAATAAACTATTTTTTCTGTATTTGTTCTTTTCACTTTACACTTAATGTATTAGTAATGTGGGTGTCTAATAGACGACTCTGCATTACTAACCCCCGGGTTTGATGCCAGCTGACAATTCACAGCTGACATCAACCCCTTCCTCAGTTTGAAATGTAATTAAGAAATGTCAGTTAACAGGAATGGTGGAGTTCAAGATAAGGTCTGGAAGACCAAGCAAAATTTCTGTACGAGTTGCTTGAGGGATTGCTAGTGAAGCAAATCAGAACCTGAATACCCTATTAAATCGATGGCTGGACCGTATATGACAAGCTTTTCTCCCCCCCATTCACCTTTTGTGTCTCCCCTATTTCCTCATAGACTGTAAGCTTACGAGCAGGGCCCTCACTCCTCCTGGTATCTTAATTTTGTTATTTTGTATTGTCTCATATTGTCTGTACATGTCCCCTCTTAATTGTAAAGCGCTGCGGAATATGTTGGCGCTATAGAAATAAAACTTATTATTATTATAACCTCCACTTGACTGCAAAAGACCTACTGGAAGATTTAGCAGAGTTTAGAGTTCATTGAGTACATTGTTCTACTGTTCAGAGACACCTGCACAAATATGGGCTTCATGGAAGAGTCTTCAGAAGAAAACTTTCTCCTGCGTCCTCACCATAAGAATCAGAGTCAGAAGTATGCAAAAGAACATCTAAACAAGCCTGATGCATTTGGAAACAAATCATGTGGACCAATGAAGTTAAAGGGAACCAAACATCAGGTTTTTCGTCTATAAGGTGCAGCCAGTGCAGTACTGGCACTATCGGGCACAGTGTTTACATACCATCAGGGTGCAGCTCGGGTGTTTAGGCAGCGAAATCCAACTTTATAAAGTTTGAAAATTCGTGTACTTTTTGATTGACGTGTGCACCCCTCTCCTAATGTCCGGGCGGGTTATACACTTGTAGCCCCCCCCCCCCCCCCCCCCGCTGCCTGTTCCTCCTTCTCTCTGGTTGTATTTAAATTTCCCTCTTCAGTAACATGACGTCTAAGTTGGCGCCTGCGCATAGCGCTTATCTCCGGCGCTATGTTTCTGAAGCTCGCATTACCGTGCAGCCGTTTGCACGAGAAGGGCGGCGCACGCTTCTTCAGATCCCGTTGTGACCGCGGGAGCGCGCGCGGTTACAACAGGACTGGAGAACAGCTGACAGGAGGACGCGATTAGCTGCACCTACGCTACCAGCACAGCAGCCACCTAGGACACCGGGGCTCAGGTACCCAAAATTCGCTGCCTCGGAGTGACCTTTGACTCTGCCTTGTCCTTCATACCACACATCCAATCCCTCACCACTTCCTGCCGTCTTCAACTCAAAAATATTTCCAGAATCCGCCCTTTCCTCAATTCACAATCTACAAAAATGCTAGTGCATGCCCTCATAATCTCCCGCCTCGACTACTGTAACATCCTCTTCTGTGGCCTCCCTGCCAACACGCTTGCCCCTCTCCAGGCCATCCTTAATTCTGCTGCCCGACTGATCAACCTCTCTCCTCAATACCACCCCGCTTCTCTTCTCTGCATGTCCCTCCACTGGCTCCCACTCTTCCACCGTATCTAATTCAAACTACTAACACTGACCTACAAAACTGTGCATAATCTCTCTCCTCCGTATATCTCCGAACTAATCTCCCACTACACTCCAACACGTCACCTCCGGTCCTCCCAAGATCTCCTTCTCTCCTCCTCTCTCATTCGCTCATCACGTAACCGACTCCAAGACTTCTCCCGAGCATCCCCAGTCTCCTGGAACTCGCTGCCTCAACACGTCAGACTATCCCCTACCCTTGCAAACTTCAAACGGAACCTGAAAACCCACCTGTTCAGAAATGCCTACAATCTACAATGAACTCACTGCCGCCCGACCACCGTGCGGAGCTGCAGCCCGACCACTGTGCGGAGCTGCCGCCCGACCACCGTGTGGAGCTGCCGCTCGACCACCGTGCGGAGCTGCCGCTCGACCACCGTGCTGTAACTGCCGCCCGACCACCCACCGTGCTGCAGCTGCTGCCCAACCACCGTGCTGTAGCTGCCGCCCGACCACCGTGCTGTAGCTGCCGCCCGACCACCGTGCGGAGCTGCCGCCCAATCTACACCTCACCTACTGTCTCCTCCCCATAATCCTATAGAATGCAAGCCCGCAAGGGCAGGGCCCTCTTCCCTCTGTACTAGTCTGTCTACTGTTAACTTGTATATGTATTTTGTATGTAACCCCCTTCTCATGTACAGCACCATGGAATTAATGGTGCTCTATAAATAAATAATAATAATAATAAAAAAGGTGAGGTGAGTTCACAATGCTGTGTGTGCGCCCCTGCGTTGACCCGGGCTCACCTTCTGAATGCCAGGTCACCGCAGGAAAGCACTCAAGCTGTGTGTCTGTGCTATGTGTGTGTGCAGTGTGTGTGTGTGTGTCTGTGCTATGTGTGTGATTCTGTGCAGTGTGTGTGTGCAGTGTGTGTGTGTGCAGTGTGTGTGTGCGCAGTGTGTGCGCGCAGTGTGTGTCCGCAGTGTGGTGTGTGTGTGTGTGTGCACGCTGTGTGGTGTGTGTGTGTACGCTGTGGTGTGTGTGTGTGTGCGCACACACGCTGTGTGGTGTGTGTGTGCGCACGCGGTGTGGAGGAGAGCAGACAGCAGCTGCCAAACTACAAGGCTCAGCATCCTCCATCTAGGACTGTATGCAGGATTTTTTGCCCCCCCCCCACTCCCAAAAAAATGACGTGGGCTTCACCATGTTTTTGTATGCTAGCCAGGTACAGCAGGCAGCTACGGGCTGCCCCCAACCCCCAGCTGCCCATTTGTACCCGGCTGGGAACTAAAAAATATAGGGAAGCCCTTTTTTTATTATTTCATGAATTTCATGAAATAATTAAAACAAAAATGACATGGGCTTCGCCCAATTTTTGAGTCCAACCAGGTACAACTAGGCAGCTGGGGATTGGAATCCGCAGTTTAGAGTGCCCAAGCTTTCTGGGAACCCCGCTGCGAAATGCAGTCTGCAGCCACCCCAGTAAATGGCGCTTTCATTGAAGCGCCAACTTCTGGCGCTGTATCCAACTCTTCCAGCTGCCCTGATGCCGGGGGTGGCTCACTGGGTAATAAATGGGGTTAGGGATAGGTGTGTATTATCAGCTAGCCCTAAGCCCGAAATTCATGGTGTCACGCCAATATTAGACATGGCCACCATGAATTTCTAGTAAAGATAAAAAAAAACAACACAGAAAAATATTTTTAATAGAAATAAAACACAACACAATTAGTGATACCATCTTTATTGAAATAAAGAACCCCTCTCCGCAGTAATCCTGGGTCAAGGGTCCCGCGCCGTCCAATCCGGATTCAATATCATCTGAGAAAAAAAAGAAACTACACACTTCAGTGCAGCGTCGTACAGGCTACCGGAAAAAACTCCAGCCAGGCCTGGATTCAGGACACACACACCACACAGTGTGCACATACACACACACACACACCACACAGCATGCGCACACACACACACACACCACACAGCGTGCGCACACACACACCACACAGCGTGCGCGCACACACACACACACACACACACACACACACCACACAGCACGGACACACAGCACGCACACACACACACTGCACAGAATCACACACATAGGACACACACACACACTGCACACACATAGCACAGACACACAGCTGTGAGTGCTTTCCTGCGGTGACCTGGCATTCAGAAAGTGAGCCCAGGTCAACGCAGGGGCGCACACACAGCATTGTGAACTCACCTCACCTGAGCCCTGGTGTCCTAGGCGGCTGCTGTGCTGGTAGCATAGGTGCAGCTAATCGCGTCCTCCTGTCAGCTGATCTCCAGTCCTGTTGTAACCGCGCGCGCTCCTGAAGCCACAACGGGATCTGAAGAAGCGAGGGCGCATGCGCCGCCCTCTCGTGCACAGGGCTGCACGGTAATGCGGGCTTCAGAAACATGGCGCCGGAGATAAGTGCTATGCGCAGGCGCCAGCTACGACGTCATGTTACTGAAGAGGGAAATTTAAACACGGGGGGGGGTGTGGGGATACAAGTGCATAACCCGCCCGTATATTATCTGGAGAAGTGCACACGTCAATCAAAAAGTGCACGAATTTTCAAACTTTATAAAGTTGGATTTCGCTGCTTAAACACCCGAGCTGCACCCTGATGGTATGTAAACACTGTGCCTGATAGTGCCCGTACTGCACTGGCTACACCTTATAGACGAAAAACCTGATGTTTGGTTCCCTTTAAAATAGAATTCTTCAGCCACAATGATCACAGGTATGTATAGAGTAAAAAGGGCACAGAATTTCAGGAAAAGAATATCTCGCCAACCATTAAGCATTGGGGTGGATTAATCAAGCTTTGGGGTTGTGTTGCAGCCAACATTTCACGTCTAGAGGAAAGAATGGATTGAATGAAATTTCAACAAATTCTTGATGCAAACATAACACCATCTGTAAAAAAAAAAAGCTGAAGTTGAAAAGAGGAGGGCTTTTACAAATGAATAATGATCCTAAAAACACATCAAGGTGAAGGTTTTACAATGGCCCTCACAGACCCCTGATCTAAACAACAGTGAAAATCTGTGTCTAGACATGAAAAGAGCAGAGGGTGCAAGACGAGCCAGGAATCTTACAGAACTGAATATAACAAGAATATAAGTGAACAAGAAAGAATATAAGAAAATCCCTCAAACAAGAATAGAAAGACTCTTGGCTGGCTATAAAAAGCATTTACATGCTGTGATACTTTCCAAAGAGGGTGCTACTAGGTACTAACCATGCAGGGTACCTAAACTGTTGCATTGGCCCATTTTTCTTTGTTGTTAATTTTAAAATGCAAAATATGAAAATGCATTTTTTTGCCTAAAATACAAAGGAAATGTGTCCCCTTTAACTTTATGCCTTTTACAGATCATTTCATCGTCAACTTGCTTAATTGTTCACAATAACAGTAATTTTAACCAGGGGTGCCTAAATTTTACCTGCCACTGTATGTGGAGGAAATCTACTGTTTGGGCGCACGGCAGGCATCGGAAGAGAAGAAGCACAATTTTAATTTTTGAATGGAAAATCGTCTGGAATAGTTAGCAGATGCAATGTTGTAATTGGAGAGCCCATAATGTGCATAACAAGTGGAAACCTCACACAATTTTGGAAATCTCAAGGTATTTATCAAGATGTAAGGTAAGTACTTTGAACCTCCAGGGTTTATAATGTTGAGCCGTGAAAATAAAATAAAGCAAATTTTTCTTACAAAAATATTCTTTTAGCTCCAAATTTTTTATTTTCACAAAATTTGTTATGAAATTTCTCCTTAGTAAGCCAATACCCCATATGTGGTGGTGCATAGCAAGGCTCGGAAGGAAAGGAGTGCCATTTGACTTTTTTAATGCAAATTTGGTTGGCATAGTTAGCGGACACCATGTCGCATGTAGAGAGCCCCTGATGTGCCTAAACAGTGAAAACTCCCCACAAGTGACCCCATTTTAGAAACTAGACCCATCATGAAATTTATCTAAATGTTTGTTGAGCACCTTGAACCCCCACATGCTTCACAAAAATGTATAAAGTTGAGCCGAGAAAATGAAAAAAATACATTTTTTCCACAAACATGTTGATTTTGCCCCAAATTTTTAAATATCACAAGGGAAACAAGAGAAAATGCACCATACAATTTGTTGTGCAATTTCTACTGAGTACGGCAATAACCACAGATTTTCTGTGTATGAGATTTGTCCAAATCCTTCTGTCTCCTGATCTGCTCCCAGACAGACTGGATGATGTGAGATCAGTGCTGTGTTCTGCCGGATCATCACCTCCAGGACTACTTGTTCTTCTTTTTGCTAAAGATAGTTCGTAATGATACTGGTTTATCTATGGGGTCGTGCCATTTCCGGCGCTTTACCTGGCTTATCTCGATTTCCCTGCAGCAGTGGTACTTGCATAGCTTTGGAATCTAATTTGAATGGGGAGTTCCAAACATCTTAGAAAACCAACCACAGATTTTCTGTGTATGAGATTTGTCCAACTCCTTCTGTGTCCTCATGTAATCCCAGACAGACTGGATGATGTGAGATCAGTGCTCTGTTCTGCAGAATCTTCACCTCCAGGACGCCTTGTTTTCCTTTTCTCTAAAGATAGTTCTGAATGATACTGGTTTATCTTTGGGGTTGTTGTTCTGCTGCAGAATAAATTTAGCACCAATCAGATGCCTCCTTGATGGAACTGCATGATGGGTAGGTGTCTGCCTGTAAAATGTAAACAATGTTAAAAAAAAATTGCATATAGATTGCACTTGGATGACATCTATGTGCTGTCCATGATTTACACAGACCCATAGATGTGCATTGTGTATCAAAAATGGCTGTTAGTTTTTTTATTACACACAGCTGTACTCTGTGCACGTCACACACGTGGCTACGCTCTGCATGCCTCGTACACACATAGTTACATAGAGAAACCTATAATGTTGATCACTACTCAAATAGAGCCAATACGATAATAATGACTATGTAGTTCACAGTGAACACTAACTAAACCTACAAAGAACTACAACAAATGCAATTTTGAAAAATCTTTATTAAAGCATAAAAATGACAATGACATATGAAGGAACAATAATGTACCAAGAAAAAAAATGTACTTGCAATAATCCAACAATGGCCAGTAACAACAATAATAGACCAAGAAAAATATAATGGCTAGGGTACCTCAAGCATATAGACCAAAAACAAATAAATAGCCATAAAAATAGTACATTTATTGATAATCTATTAAAAATTATCACAAATCGAACAAACATCAAACATACAAGGTGCATGTAGTGTGAAGGTGCACACTGGGTGGAAAGGTATAGGAAGTATTGTAGAAGGGTCTGAGGTAGGTATATATGATAGATTAATGTAATATGGAACAAAGGGGATATAGCTGTCCCTTGTCTGTGTCCTACCTAACAATGTGGCTTTAAGCACGCTTTAAGCACCCTGGGTTTGTAGTGCCCCCATTCCACGGCGGCTCGCCCTCACTGTTCCTAACTACCTAGTTATATAACCACCACCAAGATAAAGACGTGCAAAGTGCAATAAAATCAGCACAATATTGCCAGGCACAGCAACAATTATACACACATAAATTGGTTAGGAGACTAACAAAGCAATGTATAGACTCTACCAAATAATAAAGCTATATCCCAAGTTAAGGACAACGGCTGATGTCTCAGGGTCAGTGAATACAGCCCCCCCTCTCTACAGTATGTAGACTTAATAGAAGAGGTACAGAACTCTTATAAACTGACCATCCCAAGAAGTAATCGCGGGGAGAGGAAGACAGGGGGAGGAGGAGGTCGTCCCTCTGCCAAGGACTGATGATCGTCAAGATGGGGCTTGTATGCTTCTCACACTTTATACTGTACTTGAGTAGTATTGTTATTTGGGGGTTGGATGCGGAGGGCTGATTGAGGGGATAAGTTTAAGTTAATGAAGTCATGGGAGAAGTTTAACGCTAGATATAATAACTGACGTGAGTCAAAACGGTTCCCTCTCTCTGCCGATACATTTTTGCCCTCCTGCCCCCGATTCTTGTAGTTTCATGCTTTTACAGAATTCCTAGCATTTTCATAGAGGACATGTATGGTTATGATTAACACACCCCCGTTTTTCATGTTTCCTTCCGCTTCCTCCTTCTGTGTCCCCTTTGGCCTTTTATCGCCTCTTTTCGGGCCCATGCTCCTCGACCTCTCTCTTCCCCCGTTCTTCTTGCCCCCTGTGGCCCTCTGTCCCCTCTTGTCCCCGTCCCCCCCTTTTTATTTTTTTCCCTCCTTCCTCCCTCCTTTTTTCCTTTCCCTTTTTTTTTTTTCTTTCCTCTCCTCCCCCCCTTTTTTCCTCTCCCTTTTATTTTTCTCTTTCTCTCTACCTCTCTCTTCTCCCTCCCTTCCTTCCCCTGAGGGGGGTGGGTCGTGGGGGGGGGGGTTGGGAATTGCAGGGCGCGCATATGAGCTGGGGTTTGTCTGTGGTTTGGGTCTTATAATGAGGCCTGGGGGGGGGGGGGGCTTCCGTCCTGGAATTTGTTGGGCTTACAGTTTGTAATCTTTGTTTTCCCTTTCTTTTCCTCTATTTCACAGCCTAATCTTTTCTTGATTCTTGCTGCGTTTCTTGCTCCTTACTCTGGTCATCTCTCTTTCCCCTTCTTCATCCCTATCCTTAGGTGTGGGACCCCAGTGCTCGGGATGACGCAACTTAATTTTGGCTCCCTTAATTGTAAAGGGTTGAATGTGCCACAAAAGAGATCGCAAATATTTTATGCTATGCATAAACAGAAGACTCAGGTGTTATTATTACAAGAGACCCATTTTAAAGCTGACCAGGTCCCAGTTCTTAGGGATAGATTTTAAACAACATGGTTCACAGCCCTAACCCGACTGCTAAATCCGGGGGGGGTCTCCATTGCTCTCCATAAGTCATTGGTGTTCTCCGTGATCGACTCTTTGGTGGATCCTGAGGGTAGATTTATATTTCTGAAGCTCCAGATTGGTGTGGGTGTATATACCGTAGCTAACTGGTATTTACCCAACTCCAGACCCACTGTGGCATGCTCTTCCCTCCTGTCTCGGCTGGCGGAATTTGCAGAAGGGACTTTAATAGCTGGGGGGGACTTTAATTTCACTTTGAACCGGCAATTGATACCTCCTCGGGGCAGAGTTTTATTTCACAAAAAAGGATGTTGGCAACTAGGGAGAAAGTTGCAAGCATTACAATTGGTTGATATTTGGAGGGCACTGCATCCCATGGAGAGGGATTACTCTTATTTCTCCCCAATTCATTAATCTTACAGCCGTATAGATATGTTGTGGATTAGCCAACACGCCATGCCATGGCGAGCCCAGGCCTCCATAGGGTCTATATGTCTATCGGACCATGCACCGGTGTTCGTCCAACTCACTGCCCCAGACAGTTCGTGGCGACCATGGACGTGGCGTCTTAATGAACATCTACTTAAAGACGACTTATGTGTAGCGGAAATACGACAGGTGATGAGTGATTTCTTGGAAATTCACGCTCAGGACCAGACGGCCTTGCCGACACAGTGGGAGGCCCTTAAATGTGTGGTGCGGGGTATATTAATAAAGCATGGATCAAGACTTAAACGGGAGAGGGCCTCTCTGATTACCTCTTTGGTTCAGCGAATACAGACCTTGGAGGCATCCCACAAAAAATCCTTATCGGCCTCGGTGTACGTTGAATTGGTGCGATCCCGGGAGGAACTTAGGGGGCTCTTAGATCAAAAATACTATGCACAGAGGGTACGTTTACAGAGATACTTATATGAACATGCAGACAAGTGCGGAAGGGCATTAGCCAGGTTTATTCACCCGAGGAAACTCACAAATCATATCCCGAAAATTAAGGACAGAGGAGGACATATGATTCAGGACCCGGTTAAAATAGCTGAGGAGTTCCGGGCCTTTTATAGGGAACTGTACAACATAAAGGGTCAGTTTACTGATATGTCACCGACGGCACTCAATAATAAGATCGAGGACTATGTCCAGCGGACTGCCTTGCCTAGGCAAGCCCAATCAGAAATTGAGACGCTGGAGTCAGATTTTACGGAAGAGGAGATATCTTCGGTTATCAGCGACACCCCAGTAGGTAAGAGCCCGGGACCGGATTGTTTTACAACTAAATTTTTTAGAGTTTTTAGGGAACAGATTGTCCCCTTTTTGACACGGGTCTTTAACTCGGTGCCTGCTGGAGCATCTTTTGTTCCTCAGTCTCTAGAGGCGCATATATGTGTAATTCCGAAGCCAGGGAAGGACCTGGTTAATGTCTCCAATTACCGTCCCATATCATTGATTAATATAGATGTCAAATTCTTTTCAAAAGCTCTCGCCAATAGACTGGCACCTTTGCTCCCAAAAATGATACACAAAGACCAGGTGGGTTTTGTGGGGACCCGAGAGGCAAGAGACAACACGAATAAGACGTTTCTTCTGCTGGCTTGGGCGAAGGCAAAGGCACTACCTATGTGTTTACTTTCCATAGATGCGGAGAAAGCCTTCGACCGGGTCAGCTGGAGTTTCATGTTGGCAGCGTTGAGACAGGTGGGGATAGGTGACAGGTTCCTTAGAGGAGTGGCCTCCCTTTATAGTACACCGACTGCCAGAATAAAGGTAAATGGGTCCTTGTCCGCGCCTATTAGCATAAAAAATGGTACCAGACAGGGTTGTCCCTTATCCCCCCTCCTATTGGTTCTCGTAATGGAGCAATTGGCTTTGGCCATTAGACAGAACCCAGATATAAAAGGGATAGAGGTGGGAGAGCATCATTGGAAAGTGGCCTTATATGCAGATGACCTCCTCCTATACATTACACAGCCACACATATCCTTTCCCTCTTTGGTTAAGGAAATTGAGAACTTCGGACATATAAGCAACTTTAAAGTTAACTATAATAAATCAGAAGCCTTGAATTTCACTCTGCCGGGGAGGGAAGTAGATCATATTGCATCCAACTTTCCTTTTAGATGGCAGACATCGGCCCTGACTTATCTGGGGGTGGCGGTACCACGGGACAGTACCAAGATTTTTCACCTCAATTACCTCCCTTTGTTGGAACGCACTATAAGAGATCTTAAACAAATCGATCGACAGAAACTGTCCTGGTTTGGACGTATTAATGTCATCAAGATGGATGTTCTCCCTCGTTTTCTATATATCTTTCAAACGGCCCCTATAGCACTACCATCGTTTTTCTTTACCAGAATACAGTCAATTATTAACAAATTTGTCTGGGGAGGGAGGAGCTCACGGGTGGGGAGGAGAGTGTTGAGTAGAGGTAAGGGAGAGGGGGGGGCAGGGTTGCCAGACTTTAAAAAGTATCACAAGGCGTCTCTTCTGCTGAGACTAATGGATTGGCAATTTAATAGGAGCACTAAACAATGGGTGAGTCTGGAGCAGGTTTGCTCCGAAACGCCCCTGCGGTTCTTCCCGTGGATCACACCGCTGCAGAGGGGACGGATAAATGGAGAGGCGGAGTTTCTCAGGGCATCCTGAGGGTCTGGGACATTGAGTGCAGGCAGGGATCTCTCTCAAGGGGTCCTGGTCCACTCTCACCGCTTTTCTCTAACCCGGAGTTCCCCCAGGGTTGGGAGTCGAGCGTTTATGTTGGAGGAGGGGTGAGGACACACGGATAGCACAGACTTTGCACGGTTTGGAAGTACCCCCCTTTTCGGCCCTTTTGCTCCCAGAGGGTCGGCATCCAACGGCTTGGCTGGAATACCTTCAACTTAGGTCCTTCTTGATGGTTGACAACAGAGTTGGGCTTTTTGCGGCTCAGCCCACAAAATTTGCAGGAGAATTCTCCCGGGCATCTCTTATCTCTGGTTTACTCCTTCCTGATTACAGAGGCGGACATGGGAGACCGTAAATACATCTAGAAGAGAATTGGTGTTACCGTAGTTAGGATGTGGCTTATACTCTTCTCTGTAAGTTGACATGAAGTAATCACGTATTTGAATCTTCTTTTTTTTTTTCTTCCTGTAAATTCTCTTGTTTACTTTAATAAAGAAAGATTAAACATAAAGAAAGATTAAAAAGAAAAAAAAAAAGATTTAAAGAAAGATTAAACATTTAAAGAAAGATTAAACATAAACTGACCATCATATAAGTATAGAGAATGACCATCATATAAGTATAGAGAATAGACAGATAGGTACAAGCTAAAAAATCAATTGCTACTAGATGTTATATAGAAAGTACAATGGGGTGCTGTGCCTGGTGTTGTGTAAATGTACTTCGCCCATCGTTCACCCAACGCGTTTTCCCCCACTATTAACTGGAGTTCATCATTTGCTGTTCTCTGTTCAATTCCCCCAATGAACCCCAGTGAATAGTGGGGGGAAACGCGTTGGGTAAACGATGGGCGAACATTGTGAGGAAAGAGTTAACCTTTTTCACTGACTTAGAAAATAATAGAAATTCATTCTCCCTTGCAAGACCAAACCAGACTTATTTACGTAATAAACTATGAGACCAACTTCAAGGACGCAGAATGTTTTGACTTAGAGACAACTGAAAAACATCTTGTTATGGGAGTATAAGTCATTATGTTAATTTCTCTTGCTGGGAATATGTTATCCACGCCTTAATGAATGTAGATTAATGAATATGTATGTTGCATAGTTACGCCCTAATCAACTTTGTATAACCTTGTAATGTAAATAAAATAATACACTTTCTATTCGGAGCCACACATCTCCAGTCTTATGTGTATAACAGCGTCTGCTTGTTTTCATTGAGACGGAATAGCCGAGGGGGAAGGGGGGGGGGGGGGTCACCGATACCCTCTCTGCATTCGGACATCGCTGGCAACAGCTGTGACCGTTAGGTCAACCTAACATTATCTGGCGCCCGAAAAACAGGGACCCGTGTTAATCCCAGGACGCAGTGAACTGTCTTGACAAGCCGAGGAGGAGGTGACCAGACGTGGGGACCAGAAACACCTGGCCAGGTAAGAGTTGAACCTTATTCTTCTCTTTATGCTCCCCATCTCTGTTCAATTCCCTCCTCAACGCGCAAGAGGTACACTGTGAGTAGATACTGGGTTATTGGCGGGTTTCTACTGAACTCTGAGAGAGCCTTGCCAGCAGATGTTTTCTGTGCCTTGTTCGTTTGTTTGTTTCTCTGTGTTTCTCTGCCTCTCCGTGTGTCGCGTGTCTGCTCTCCTGCGCTTTGCTTCTGTGCTGTTGTCTTTGTTGGTCGCTATAGATTCCATACATCAGTGAGTGTTGAAAGGGAATAGTGTACCTGCTCTGTCCAATGGATGTGATATTCACTGCCCTAGTGTTAGTGGGAATAGCCCTGTTTGCCATTGCCATCGGATATAGAGTGTACCTTTGGTACAAGAAGGGTAACCCAGCGCCATTCAACATTCTCAGCCCCCTCTGAACAGTTAGGACACCACCTTTCAGTAGGAATACAGATCAAGAGTCAGTCTCTGGGTACTTCCAGGAAAGGTGGTTCTAGACCTCACCTTAGGTAGGAATACAAAAGGAGTTAGTCTCTGAGTACTTCCAGGATAGATAGGTTTAGTCCAAAGGACGTTCAAGGGTCTAAAAGCTGAAGAAGATAGACGAAGAATGGGGCAAGGAATATCAAAAGACAGAAGAGCTGGATGCTCCCTGCAACATCTCATAATGTGTTATCATGGCAAAAGAACAGCCAGTCAGTCCAAGGAAGTTTTTAAGACATTTGGATTGAAGGGGAAGGATCAATTGGACCCCAACAAATGGGACACAATAAGAGCTACTAGAGCAGGAGTGATAGCAGATAAAACATGGACTAAACTGGTCAGAACTCTTTCTGACATGGCAAAAACAGCCCACGATCAAGGTTGGATATACCATGAAGAATCAGACACATGGGAAGAAGCTGGGAAGCAGGCTAATAAGGATCAGCAGCCTCCTCTGTACCTGTCAGCTACTCCTGGAAGAACTCCAAAAATAGCAGGATCCCCGGAATGGACCTGCACAAACTGTGGCCAACAAAATCCGGACTGGAGTGAAACATGCCTGGCCTGTGGAGCCCCACAGCACAAGCTACAAGCCACAGCACCAGTGTCTCTTTATCCCGTAGTGGAAAGAAGAGTCCTGATAAGACCACCTGTTAATCCACAAAACCCAGATGCTCCCAGAGATGCAGTTCCTCGTACGTATGAAGACTACGTACCCTGGACTCCAGCCGAGCAGATGGCTTTCCTGCAAAATGCTCCAGACCCGACTAGAAACCCAGTCAGTTTTTCACGTTACCTGAACCAAATACAGGTCTCCTACAGAAGCACTTGGTTGGACATGGAAGGTTTGTGTAGAGTTAAAATGTCTCCCGAACTGTATGCCAAACTCACTGCCCACCTGACAGGACATGTTCCGGACGATACCCGTAATGTGGAATCAGGCCAAGACTTCATGATAAGACTCAATCTCTTCTGCGCCCAGGAACAAAGAACTAAGGGCACAATGGGACCAGTGCATCAAGGTCCTGTGGAGCATGTCAGCTCATTTTACTACAGATTCATGCAGTCATTCGCAGATGAAGGGCTGGACATACAAGCAGCCGCAATACGTCGCCTGATGGTAAGATCCTTCATGGATGGAATACATGCACCTCTGGCAGAAAGATTGAAAGCGTGCTGCCCAGAATGGAGAAACATGGAAGACATAGATCTTCTAGTCAACAAAGCAAGTGGCTTAGAAACCGACGCAAAGGATAAAAGGAGCAACAAGAAAGTTGTCATAGTAGCAGTGGACGGTCAGCCAGAAGGTACAAGAAGGAAGGCACCGACCTGCTACTATTGTGGAATCAGAGGACATGTGATCAGAGACTGTAGAAAGAAGAAGAGGGGCACTCAAAACCAACCCGAGAATCAGGAGAAGACTGCCTGACTTGCGGCAGCACGGGATAGGGATGTCAGAGGTCCATTTATACACGTCCCCCTTCACATTGGCAACAAGGAAATAAGAGCTTTGGTGGACTCAGGAGCCTCACGCTCCGTACTCCCCAGGAACCTAGTGCCTGAAGGATCCATCTCATCTGAAGCTACTGTAGTATCCGGATTTGATGGACAAGCCCAGATAATCCCAATAACACATCCACTGAAGGTGAAACTGGGACTACACATGTTCGTGTCTAAATTCTTAGTGTCCCCCCTGGGTGGAGATGCCCTAGTGGGAGCAGATCTACTATCAAGACTGCAAGCTCAGAGGATTTTTAGGACTAATATCATTCTGCAGACAGTGGATTCCTAATGCATCGCTACTCATGTAACCGCTGTATGATTGCACAAAGAATGTTCCTTTCTCCCTTACAGAAGAAGCTCGACAAAACTTTCAAAAGCTCAAGGAACTAGTGATTGATGCACCTGCTCTGGCACTACCAAACTATGATCTCACCCTTAATCTGTTCGTAGCAGAGCTTCAAGGATTTGCCGTAGGAGTACTCACCCAGAAGACGGACAAACACCACATAATCGGGTACTACTCCTCTCAACTTGACAACGTCACCAAAGCAGCACCAACCTGTGTCCGTGCTGTTACAGCAGTTTCAAACATACTGCAGAAAGCATCTGAAATCTCACTCGATTTCCCGACTACCATCCTTACCAGCCATGACATCTATGCTGTTCTCAATCAAGTGCAGCTGAAACACCTCTCCATGGCAAGACAAGTCAGACTTCAGTGCACGCTGTTGCTACCCCCAAACATCTCGTTTGCTGGAGTTACAAGTCTAAACCTTGCTGATCTGCTGATCTTCACAAGATTAGAAGGGGGGACAGAAGAGAGGACAGAAGAGAGTGACAAACGTACCAGCGCACCATTTGATCATGATTGTCAGGAACTCATTGAACATGAGGCAAAGCCCCTGCACAATATTCAGGCAACACCGCTTACAAATCCAGACTTTGAACTTTTTGTGGATGGTAACAGATACGCTGATGAAGCAGGCAAGTTCCACACCGGATTTGCAGTAGTGACTCTATATGCAGTCTTAGCCAAACAACCGCTACCTCCACGCATATCTGCTCAAGAAGCATAACTTCTTGCTCTCATCTGGGCAATTGAGTATCTGGAAGAACGAAGAGCGAACGTCTACACGAACTCAGCCTATGCCATTGTGCACGATTTTGGCAGTATCTGGCAGACTAGAGGATTCCTCACAGCAACAGGAAATCCTATCAGGCATGGAGCCTCAGTGAAGAAACTAATGGAAGTAGCCTTGATACCAAAGCAGCTAGCAATCATATTGCTGCCCACACCAAGGCTCAAACACCCGAGGCAAGGGGAAATCGCTTGGCCGATCAAACAGCAAAACAAGCAGCCTAAAGCCCACTTTACACGTTGCAATTAGTTGTACAATCGCATTTGCGATGTGACACGCCCAGGTTGCATATGGGATCTTATGAGATT
This sequence comes from Anomaloglossus baeobatrachus, assembly GCF_048569485.1. Lineage (NCBI taxonomy): Eukaryota > Metazoa > Chordata > Amphibia > Anura > Aromobatidae > Anomaloglossus > Anomaloglossus baeobatrachus. The sequence continues at coordinate 522,930,834 of NC_134357.1, forward strand.
TCACGTTGGTCGTTCATTTGCTGTCACACGAGCGTTAGTAGTCTATGTTAAATTGATCAATGTTATGTGCGATCCTTTAGATCATGTGTTCTGTGACGTTTTTTTATTTATTGACTTGACAAGCGTGTGTAATGTGTAGGGATGCGTTTTTACTATGTCATCTGCCATTCAGCTCTGCTACATGGCCGCTAACAGCAGACACAGACAGCCATGTAGCAGAGCTGAATGGCAGATGACAGCAGACACAGAAAGAGCCGCACTGTCAGAATGAACTCGGGTGAACTTCACCCGACTTCACGGTCATGCTGCGGCTCTGTCTGTGTCGCGTCCTGCTTAGCGGTCACCAGTGAAGGTGAATCGCGCTACTCACCTCAGTTGCTGCGTGGAGGTGATAGGAGCGGCGGTGAGTAGCGCGATCAGCTGAGCTGTCACTGAGGTTACCCGCGGCCACCGCTGGATCCAGTGACAGCGGGTAACCTCAGTGACAGCTCAGCTGATCGCCGGCTGTCTTCATTACCTGCGTGGAGGTGACCGGAGCGGCTGTGTGTGCTGCAGCTCCGGTCACCTCCATGCAGCAGCGCTGGAAGCGACGCTGGAGCATCCTGGATTACGCCGGACATGGAGGGCTTTTTGGGGATGATTAAAGTGGTGAACCAGGGTATATGTTTGTGTTTTTTATTTCTAATAAAGGATTTTTTCGGGTGTGTGTGTTTATTTACTGTAATTTACAGATTAATCATGGAGGGTGTCTCATAGACGCCTGACATGATTAATCTAGGACTTATTGGCAGCTATGGGCTGCCAATAACTCCTTATTACCCCGATTTGCCAACGCACCAGGGCAAATCGGGAAGAGCCGGGTACAGTCCCAGAACTGTCGCATCTAATGTATGCGGCAATTCTGGGCGGCTGTTGGCTGATATTGTTAGGCTGGGGGGCTCCCCATAACGTGGAGCTCCCCATCCTGAGAATACCAGCCTTCAGCCGTATGGCTTTATCTGGCTGGTTTTAAAATTGGGGGGACCGCACGCCGTTTTTTTTAATTATTTAATTATTTATTTCACTACACAGTATAGACACGCCCACCGGCTGCTGTGATTGGGTGCAGTGTGACACCTGTCACTCAGCGTGGGGGCGTGTCTCACTGTAACCAATCATAGGCGCCGGTGGGCGGGGAAAGCAGGGAATACGAGATTGTTTAATGGGCGGCCGGCTTTTTCAAAACAGTAAAAGCCGCCGGAGCAGTGTGAACGCCGTGCAGCGCCGGGGATCGGGGATCGGTGAGTATATGAGAGAGGGGGATAGACTGACATGGACAGAGAGTGAGGGACAGAGATAGTGACCGACTGACAGAGATTAGTGAATGACAGACATTGTGAGGCGCTTCAGAACGCAGCTTTTCAGCTGCGCTCTGAAGCAGACCTTTTTTAAGCTGCGGTGCAGAGCGCACACCTGCGCATATAACCTCAGACACCAAAATCGTATGAGGGATGTCACACGTTACAATTCACTAGGTTCGTGCAACAAAACGCTCAATTCTAGAGAATGATACGATGTGTTTGCGATCAACGGTTTTGCGTTCAATCCTGATCGCAAGTAGATGTCACACGCAGACACCTCACAAACGATGCCGGATGTGCGTCACTTACAACTTGACCCCAACGACGGATTGTGAGATATATTGAAGCGTGTGTAGCGGGCTTTACTCCCTTTGAAGGAGACGGAAACAGTGTCAACGACTGAGGAAGAAATGCAGAACCTCTTTGAGACACAAGAAAACGCTCTGAGGAAGAAAAGGCCAGATGGCGGGCCAAGGGGGCAGAAAAGGTGGAGGGGATTTGGCGCCTAAACGGACTTTCCGTCCTGCCACGCAGTTGGTTCCCTGCCATTTTCCAAGTACTCCACTACCCCACACATGGTAGCACAAACTCAATCATGAACCAGATGCAACCTTATTGGGTAGCCCCTGGCTTCAGACAATACGCCTCCCAGTGAATAAAAGCTTGTTGCATCTGTCAACAACACAATCCAGGCCAGCTAACTAAAACCCCGCAAAGACACATGCCAAAGACATTTGCCCCATTTCAAAGAGTACAAATAGACTATATACAGTTGCCAAAACATGGCATCTACGAGTTTGTATTTGTCTGTGTAGACCTCTTCTCAGGATGGCCAGAGGCCTACCCTGTAAGCTCAGCCACGGCCCGAATTACAGCAAAAAAATTGGCCTGTGAGCTGGTGCCTCGGTTTGGACTCCCTGAAGTCATAGAGTCGGACCGAGGTACTCATTTCACTGGACAAGTTTTCCAGAACACCTGTGCCCTGTTAGGCATTCAGTCAGCCTTACACACGCCTTACCACCCACAGCCATCAGGGAAAGTGGAAAGGTTAAATGGAACTCTAAAGCTCAAATTAGCCAAGGCAGTGGAGGAGACTTGTAGACCATGGACAGAATGTCTCCCCATAGCTCTTTACTCTATAAGGACTACCCCGCAGGGAAAGCACAGGCTCTCACCCTTTGAAATACTCTTTGGTAGTGCACCCAGATTAGGATGCTACTTCCCGCAGGAGTTACACCTGCAATGTGATAGCCTAATGTCTTATGTTGTTTCCCTGCAGAAGAGACTAACTGAAACCCACCAAAGCGTCTACTCTTCTCTATCTGATCCTGATGCCGTTCCAGGAACCCACTCTCTAAAACCTGGTGACCGGGTCTACCTAAAGAAGCACGTGAGAAAGACCCTTGAGCCACGATTCGAAGGGCCTTTGACTGTCCAGCTGACCACTCCAACCTCCGTCAAACTTGAGGGGAGATCGACATGGGTCCATGCCAGCCACTGCAAGAAGGCCTAATACTGCTGATAAGTATTTCTATGTGTACTCCCTTTTTGGGGCCTTCTACACCACGGCAGAATTCATTTGAGACCCATCATGAAGTGTTAGCTGAAAAACTTGAGATCACAGACTGCTGGATATGTACACACGCACCTGTGACAGCCTCTTCCATGCCATACTTAGCCATACCAGTCCCAATAAACAAAGTGTTTCAATGGGGAGGCTGTTACAATAGACTATCAGTCAATGACACCAAGTATCAAAAACTGTGGAACACTAGTGTGCCCATACCAATAGTAGGGTGGGTAGATTTCCCCTGGTGGCAAAACAACCTTACTACTGGCCTTCCCGGAACCCAGCAATATTTAGCCTTTGAAGGAAGCAGCTGGGTACCCCGTAATTACACAAAAACACCTACTATGGGCAAGATTCCAACAGAAGGAATCAAAATAAGTTTTGGGCGAACCTCTGACAGTACAGATGCATTTAAACCCTTGCTGTTAGAGAGACATCTGCATGACCATGGGTGGGTATACAATTCATTGTTTCCAGAAGGCACAAATGATACTTGTTACTCCCAACCCGGAAACTTATGGTGCAATGATTCTGACCCATATGTGCTTGGCCGAGAAACCTGTGGTGAACCGTCCGCAGGGTATTGTAGTCCCCTAGGCCAACTTCCCGGATGGTGTATGCTCAGAAACATATCGGCCTTTATAGATATAGTACATAGACTCATATTACAACATTCTGCCATCTGGGATCTCCCACCGCAAACCTACTGGGTTTGTGGTTACAATGCCTACAAATGGCTACCAGTAGGAGTAAATGGCACCTGCACCTTGGCCCGTTTGACCCCTGCCACCTTCATTATCAATACCACTGATATACTGGCAGGGAAAATGCCTCTCCACCTACTGGTAAAGAGAGCGGCAGACAACAAAGACAGGCCTAGTGGCCGACCCCATGTGATTCAAATGAGTCATGTCAACAAATTTTTCAGTTCTCTTTTTATCTATCCCATGATAATGCAGATGTATAAGTTGGTGGACAGCACTGACTATCTTGATGATCAAATTTTTGAGGTTCTCCAAGCAGTAAATAGTACCATTGCCATACAGAGACAATTAATCATTGTAACCAACCAACATACTTTGGTACTGGATTTCCTCACTGCAGCCCAAGGGGGGATGTGCCAAATAATAGGCCCCAGCTGTTGTCACTACATAGATCCAAAAGGAACCTTAAAAGCCCAAGCCAGTTTAACTGAGATACAAAAGCTGAGGAAAAAACATGATGAGGAGGTACTCAGAAGCTCAGATGCTTGGTGGAGCAATGCCTTTTCAATGTTCAACCCTGCAAACTAGTTTAAAGGAATAGGAGGATGGTTCATGGGGATACTGCAATCAGTGTTCCAAGTGTTACTCTGTTTACTAGTGGCTTATGTAGTGTTCAAGTTGCTAATGGCTTTGTTTTCCCGCTGCTTGAAGCAATGTAGATACAATGATTATTCAGCACCCGTATGAAATCACTAATATGCCTTTTTTTTCCTCTTCTCTACTCTTTCCTCTAGAAATCACCTTGGCATATCATGATGAGACTCCTATCGAGAGGCATGCAGGCAGTCCTGGGTGACGGACGTGAGACGACACTGCCTGAGCAACCCGCGGCTCAGAAAGTATCTGGAGGCTGGCCTGCTCTCTCTATAGTCCACAGCTTCTCGATGGCCCCCTGTCCATCAATCACGCCAATAGGGGGGATTGTGAGGAAAGAGTTAACCTTTTTCACTGACTTAGAAAAATAATAGAAATTCATTCTCCCTTGCAAGACCAAACCAGACTTATTACGTAATAAACTATGAGACCAACTTCAAGGACGCAGAATGTTTTGACTTAGAGACGACTGAAAAACATCTTGTTATGGGAGTATAAGTCATTATGTTAATTTCTCTTGCTGGGAATATGTAATCCACGCCTTAACGAATGTAGATTAATGAATATGTATGTTGCATAGTTACGCCCTAATCAACTTTGTATAACCTTGTAATATTAACAAAATAATACACTTTCTATTCGGAGCCACACATCTCCAGTCTTATGTGTATAACAGCGTCTGCTTGTTTTCATTGAGACGGAATAGCCGAGGAGGGGGTCACCGGTACCCTCTCTGCATTCGGACATCGCTAGCAACAGCTGTGACCGTTAGGTCAACCTAACAATTAAGTACATTTACACAACACCAGGCACGGCACTATTATGTGTCAATAAGGATGGGAGAATCCTGGTATCTAACTACGCCACTGTAGTCCAGGAGGACTACCAACTAAAAGTAGGATACTCAGTAGATCACTGGGGATGGTTTATTGTATACCCCATTGTACTTTCTATATAACATCTAGTAGCCATTGATTTTTTTAGCTTGTACCTATCTGTCTATTCTCTATACTGATATGATGGTCAGTTTATAAGAGTTCTTTACCTCTTCTATTAAGTCAACATACTGTAGAGAGGGGGGGGGCTGTAGGCACTGACCCTGAGACATCAGCCGTTGTCCCTAGCTTGGGATATAGCTTTGTTATTTGGTAGAGTCTATACATTGCTTTGTTAGTCTCCTAACCAATTTATGTGTGTATAATTGTTGCTGTGCCTGGCAATATTGTGCTGATTTTATTGCACTTTGCACTTCTTTATCTTGGTGGTGGTTATATAACTAGGTAGTTAGGAACAGTGAGGGCGAGCCGCCGAGGAATGGGGGCACCAAAAACCCAGGGTGCTTAAAGCCCCATTGTTAGGTAGGACACAGACAAGGGACAGCTATATCCCCTTTAGTCCATATTACATTAACCTATCATATATACCTACCTCAGACCCCTCTACAATACTTCCTATACCTTTCCACCCAGTGTGCACCTTCACACTACATGCACCTTGTATGTTTGTTCGATTTGTGATTTTTTAATAGATTATAAATAAATGTACTATTTTTATGGGTATTTATTTGTTTTTGGTCTATACAGTAACAACAATAAGCAGGGAAGTTTATCAGGATGTAAACGATAAGGAATACCCTAGTATGTCCTTTGGTAAGATACAGCATGTGAATTTTTGTGATATATATTACCTCATATGGCTGTTTATTTGTATAAAATGTAGTGTGTCAGGATTTTTATCCATGTTTTTTTGCCCCTACTTTTTCAAATCCATTTGGATCTTAATATGACATTACTTACGTGTATAAATATTTGATAGGTGTGTTATCTCCTGATACATGTCATTAAATTTTATATACTTATAGTGTTATTGGCCATTGCAGTATTATACCCATTACAACTACCATTTTCGTGCTGTTTTACTTCCATAGAAGATGAGATACTGCATTCTGTCAATTACTGAGCTCAATTCCCTCAGTACCCGTACATGAATGCTATCTGGCCCGGGGGATTTGTCAGTGTTTAATTTACTCAGACGTACACTAGGCATACTTCTTGTATTAAATTCATTATATCAGGTGGTGAACTTTGACTTTTGAATGATCCCTGGAATTAATCCCTTGGTGAACACCGATGAAAAGTGCCTGTTTAATATCTCAGTCTTTTCTTTGTCCTCTATATCTAACTTCTTATTATATTTTAAGGGGCAGAGACCATCCTTTCTTTTCCTTTTGGCAATAATGTATTTATAAACATTTTTGGGATTTTAATGTCCTTGGCGATTTTTGTTTCGGTAGCTAATTTTGCTAGCATGATTTCTTTTTTACATTTCTTATGGAGATCTTTATACTCCTGAAATGATATTTCTGTATTCTCAGCCTTCAAGATTTTGAATGCCCTTTGTTTTATTATACTTTGTACTGTCTTATTTATCCATAGTGGTTTGTTTTTATTCCTGGACATTTTATTACCAGAGGGTATACGTTTTTTACAGGACTCTAGGAGTATATCCTTAAACTTGCCCCATTTATGTTCGGTATCCCCAGTTACCATGACATTGTCCTAATCTACACAATTAAGCTTTTCCTTAACTTGTTTTTGTTAGTAGCTTTCCTAAAATTCCAGGTTTTAGCATTTCCCTTTTCAAGTGTTCTATTGAATACTACTTTGAAGCTTACCATATTATGATCATTAGTACCCTGCCCAAGTGCTACCGAACCAGTAGATCTGAAATTGTATCTGGTCTATTTGACAGGACCAAATCCAGCAAATTATCTCCCCTGGTTGCTACATCTACTAACTTAGAGAGGAAATTGTCTTGAATTATAGATAAGAACTTACAGCTTTTAGCACAACCCTAAGATTCTATGTCCCACTAAATGTCTGGATAGTTGAAATCCCCCATAATAAGGACCCGATTATTATTATTATTATTAGCTGCCTTTTCAATTTGTTGCAGCATTTCACCCTCTACCTGTTCAGGTATGTTAGGAGGTTTATAGTAAACTCCAATTAGCAGCTTTCCATTATTCCCCTCCTCATGTACATTTACCAATACTGACTATACATTGTCACAACATCCCCTACGTAGAACAGTCGTCAAGAAGTGGGGGGCACCCTAAACATTATGGTGGAACTCCGCTGGTAGGCTGGTGACAGTATGGGCTAATTGACAGACATAGTGCCCCTGATTATCAATATAATCTTTGGAAGTATTGGTGAACACTGTCACCCCTTTCACCACTTTTATTGTATCCTATATTATGTTTCGCACCTCACCCCCTTCACTTGACTACGGTCTGATAGAATTATATTGATGGTTCTAAGGAATACCGTTTTAATTAATAGAAATAAAGTATTGTTTTAGGGGATTTTTAATTTGGTCTATATATAATTCATTCCTCTTTTTGATTATTTGTTTTGGTTTTCTATGACTCTCATCCAGCCAAGTTTTCGTAATACTCACCACATCATAATCCACGGTTGATATAAGAGTCTCCAATGCATTCATTTTGTTTGCAAGACTTCTTGCATTTGCCAGTAGGCATTTAAAACTATTAACACATTCCTTACTCTTTGCCTCCCTACATTTATTGCACGTCCCATCCCCCCTAAACCTTCATTGACCCCTACTGTCTCACTGTTTCTATCTGCTCTATCTATCCCCTTATTTGCTCCACTACCCTCCCTCCCCCCAGATTCCAGTTTTAAAGCTCCTCCATCCGTCTGACCATTTTCTCCCCCAGCACAGCTGCACCCTCCCCATTGAGGTGCAGCCCGTCCCTACCGTAGAGACTGTAGCCTACTGAGAAGTTGGCCCAGTTTTCCATGAACCCGAACCCTTCCTACCTTCACCAATTTCTAAGGTACGTATTTATCTCCCTATGCTCCCACTGTCTTTATAGTGACGCTTATGGCACTGATGGTATTTCTGAAAACGCCATCTTGGAGGTCCTGGCCTTCAGCTTCTCTCCTAGTTTCCTGTACAAGTAAAATATATCTTTGTACCGTGTTAGCCAGTAGTAGGCTCGAAAGCTTGCAATTATTACAATCTTTTCAGTTAGCCATTAAAAGGTATCAACCACTGAGGACTCTCTGTTCTTTTAAACAATTTTTTTTAGTTTCCTGTAATCATTTTTAAAGGACCTTCCTCCTACCTCTAACTTTGTCATTAGTACCAATGTGCACCATGACCGCTGGGTTTTCCCCAGCCCCACCCAGCAATCTGTCTATTTAATCTGCAATATGCCGAACCCGAGTACCCAGCAAACAACAAACTGCTAGGCATTCACAGTCTCAGCGACAGATAACCCTGTCTGTCCATTTAATTATAGAGTCCCCTATCACCAACATAGGTCTGGCCTTTGCTACACTCCTATTTCCCTACTTCCTACAGCAGGCGTTTTCTTGGTTGCTAGGAGCAATGTCCTGCTGTAGTGAGCCTAATCCTGGGCCTGCATCCCTAATATCAGCCAAACAGGCATATTTGTTAGGTTGTGCCAGATCAGAACTAGGCTCCCTGACACTTTTCCCCCTACCTCTTCTTCTAACGGTTACCCAGCTATCTACCTCTGGGTCCTGACCTTCCCCACCTCCACCCTCCTCCATATCACTGACCCCAGCCAGAGCCACTCAGCGAGCTCTAAACTTCTCTCCAGGTATGCAATGCTCCTGAGTGTTGCAAGCTGCATATTTAGATCAGTTGCCTGGGCTTCCAAATATGTAACATGCTGGCATCGAGTGCAGATATATTCACACTTATAACGGCTGTTCAAGGCATGCATACATCTGACAAGATACACACCTGGTAGCATTGTCCATGAAGCACCTATTAAATGGGAATAAACAGTACAGATAAAAGCAGAAAAACAATGGGAAACTTGTAAGGATAACTCCAAACTATGTTCTTGTGTCAAACTATGATATTGTGTTTAAACCATGGACTTGCCTGCACCCTTGGACTTTACTGCACTCTCGCTTACTGTGGCTGGAATATGTAGTTCTAGGACAATCTACTAACAATTAAGTCACAAGACAAATATCACCAGACACTTTTTTTTTCTCTTTCACAGTAGCACAGACAAACAGACAATACCCTATAGAAATTAAAGAATTGCACAGTTATCACAACTATGATATAGTGTTTAAACTATGCAGTTACCTGCACCCTTGGACTTTACTGCTAACTTTACTTTACTAACACTTGCTTACTGTGGCTGGAATATGTAGTTCTGGAACAATCTAGCAAAAACCCCCACTCTGTACATGTCGCATTCACACGGCTCTGCTACATACACGTCGTGCACATGGCTCCGCTCAGTACACATCGTACACACACTGCTCCGCTCAGTACACATCGTACACACACTGCTCCGCTCACATCGTTATCAAACAGCTCTGTACAAGTCCTACACTCATGGCTCTGCTAACATCGTATACACACTGCTCTGCTCTGTATACCTTATACACACGGCTCTGCTCTGCACATGCTGTATACATACAGCTCCGCTCCGTACATGTTGCACACATGCGCCTCCTCTCCGTACATGTCACACACACGGCTCAGCTCCGCACACAAGACCCTGCTCTGCACACCTCGTACATACAGGGCTTCACTCTGCACACATCGTAAACAAATAACTCTGCTTTTGCACACGTCGTAAACATGTGGTTCCGCTCCACTCAGGTCACACACACGGCGCCGCTCCATACACCTCACCTCGTACACACACATCGTAAACATATGGCTCCGCTCCATACACACACAGTTCTGTTCCGTACACGCTGTATACACGAGGCACAGCTCCGTACATATTGTACACAAGCAGCTCCGCTCTGTACCTGTTGCACACGCAACTCTGCTCCGTACACGTCACACACACAGCTCCTCTCCATACACATTGTTCCCAAGTAGCTTTGAACATGTCGTATACACATGGCTCCGCTCTGCACTCGTCATAAACACACAGCTTCGCTCTGTACATGTCATACACTGCGCCTGGTCTCCGTACACGTCGCACACATTGCTCCACTCTGTATACACACGTGGTATACACAAGGCTCCACTCCATACACCTCACACACGGCTCTGCACCTCATATATACATGGCTCCACTCCACACACGTCTTACACATGGGGCTCTGCTCTGTACACACGGCTCCGCACAAGTTGTACACATCCATCTCCTCCTTGTACATTAACATAACATAACTCACATCAAGAGCCATAAGAAAATAAGCACCAAACCTCTCTTGGTTAGGTAGGGAAGGTGCCAGCACTACTCATTACAGGAATAGTAACAAGAGGACAAGAGTAAAGTGCAAAAAATAGACAATTTTATTGAATACACAACAAGACAATAATTACATTAAAATGGTGCACTACCAGTATATCCTGGGGATGCCAGCAAAAAATAGACCAGTAATTGTAGTCAGAAAAGTCAAAAAAGACAAGTAGTCAGTATTCATATATATGGCGACAACTAGCCTAAATGGGTCACAGTAGTTGGGACTGTACCCAAACCCAAAAGAAATGCTATGTATAAAATGGGAAAAATAGTCAGATCAAACCGTGGTTGCCCACCGTGTAAGGGTGGGGAATCATGGTGATATCACTGGTTATGCTGTTAGTAAACGTGAGTGCACAACAGGGAATAAGTCTGCAATAAATATATGGCACAAGTGTGCAGTTAAGAAATATTCCCTTACCTAAAGTGCTCAAGTGCAAACAGAACCAACACAGGACAGCCAGCCGTAAATACAAGCGGTTCTTATGGGGTGTAGGAAGGCATCCTCAGGTCATCAAAAGGTCTCCATCCAACGCGCGTTTCGCGGGGATAGCTTTGTCAAGGTGGAAAACCAAAGTAATGACCCCATGACCTGCATGCCTGTTTTATATACCCCTCCTAAAGTGAAATCCAACAGCTGAGTGGCCGGAAATGGCATGGGGACAGGAAGTGACATCACTAAGTAACAAGCTTATGTCGCCAACGTACCTCAAAGTGGTTAGAAGTGCATATAGTTTGGGGGTCCATGATGCATCCCACCACATCTTAATTAAACCACTAGAAATTGAAACTGGATTGTACATGGCACATATCGTTACCATGGACGCACTTCCTGATACAACCAACAGGAAGTCGTCAGCACAAAGGGCAGGGAGAGTACAGTGGCCGCTATGTATGCTGGTATGTCGTAACTATAGACGCTATTCCGGATTGTTACCGGAAATCGTCATGAGAGGGGGCGGGAAGAACCCACGTGTCCGCTATGGCCGCTGGTAACTAGGGAAGCTATAGACGCAGAAAGTCGTCATAGGTCCCGAAGTCAGCTCCACCCATCCGCCGGGTGAGTGACACGTGGATCGCCCAATAGCAATCACGGTACGGACATATGGGGACACCACAAAGGAGGGAGGGAACAAGGAAAGGTCATGTGACCGCTATGTGTACGTCCAGCCTAGGGCCACACCTCTCAATCCCTGACTAATGTAGATACAGATAGAGCGTACATCCCTGTTATAATAACTCATGCCACATTAGGTAACTAAACGGGCCGAAGACGTAATGATACTACACCCGAACAATATGGTAATCAGGGAGGCCAATTATACATAGAACCCCAAATAACCACAGACAGGAAAAAGAGAGAGAAGAACAGCCCACATCTCCCCAGACTTCGGCGCAATATGTAAGCACTCATGGCGATCTAAAGACAAAAGTGTCATCAGTTTTCATGCCTGGTGGGAAGGCCCACGTGGCTAGTGGGGACGTGTCACCCCACAACCACGCACCACCACTCCCAAACAGGACGACAAACCCAAACAACAGACCATGAGCCACCACATTGTGTCCTAAGTCCTGTCACCACAGGACCACCCATTCCGAGGGGCACGTATCCCCGGAAATAAGGTGTACATGTGTACAAGACAGGTACCAAGGAACATCATGGAGGAAAAAAAAAAAAAGGGGATCAAAATTAAAAAACATTTTTCCCATATCACACAGATGTTGAGAACCATATGTGAAGTACCAAGATGATCAAAATTACATGGCAAATAGGAACACATGGAGAACATGGTACAATTAGAGTTGCTCAGAAAATCAATTTATGACATGCCGGATGAGCTTCGGTAAATCTTCAATATACACAAGGCCGCCGGAGTGTACGAATCATGCTGTTCTCTTCATAAGATGATAATAATCCTTCAATTTTCCCCACTCTTGGGTATCTGGCAGAGATCCAGGCCTTGCTTCAGCCTTGCAGCACACAGTCACTTGTATCGCATAAAGGAGGAATATATCTAAGGGGTAATGTATCGAAAATTAATAACAGGTCAGAGGTCATTACTATGTTGAGCAAGATGTTGCTCCCGGTAGTATTAAAATAAAAACAAACCAATAAAAACAACACTCATAAACACACAAACAATGAAATTAAAAAGAAGGATTGCAAACAGAAGAGAACATGAAAAAGCTGGAACACCAACTAGAAGTCAAATTATAATAAAAAAAAAAAAAAAAAAAAAAAAAATTATAAAAAAGACACAAAGCTGATGTTCTCATTGAGCCCCTTGGGGACCAAAGTGTCCAGAGTGGAGATCCATCGGGCCTCCACTTGAGCGAGACGCTTTTTCAGATCGCCACCACGAGATCCGCCACGTATATGGTCAATACCCCGTACCTTCAGTCCAGACGGGTTACTCCCATGAAATTTAAAAAAATGTCTAGGGAGTGTTTTCAACGTGGTAGGGTCAATAGTATCCTTGGCTGCGCTAATATCCCGTACATGCTCCCTCGTGCGCACCCTCAATTCACGTGAAGTGAGACCAACGTACACGAGGGAGCAAGGACACGTGGCGTAATAAATAACGTGTGTAGTAGTGCACGTAATATAACACCTGATGTTAAATGTCTTGGTGCCATCTGAGGACGTAAATACGGAGGTACGAATGATGTTCTGGCAAGCCAAGCACCGACCACATGGAAAACACCCTAAGAAGGGACCGCGGGTACTGAAAGGATTACAAATAGGTGGCACGTAATGACTCCTTACCAGAATATCCGAAGGTTTTTTGACCGGCGAGCTGTCATGAGAGGGCCAGGAGGGAGGACGTCAGCCAGAACAGGATCCGATCGAAGGACAGGCCAGTGCTTACCCAGGATATCTCGCATAGTCTGCCAGTGGTCGTTATGAGTACCTATAAAACGAATAGGTGGATCAGTTTTTTGTACTTTAGGAGTATATTGAAGCAACTGCTGACGAGGAGTCCGCTTGGCACGTAAGTACCCCTTTCGGACACAGCGATTGCTGTATCCACGATCCCTGAAACGGCTCCTGAGGTCAGCCGATTGTGACTCAAATGTCTCATTGGTGGAACAAATCCGCCTAGTTCTCAGGAACTGGCCAGTCGGGATAGCGCGTATTGTCGAAGGTGTGTGGGCAGATGACGCGTGCAGCAGGGCATTGACTGAAGTGGATTTGCGGTGGACACTAGTCTGAATCATTGACAAAGGGTCCACTTCGATGTTAATATCCAAAAAGTCAATGCACCTGCTGCTGTGTTTGTATGTTAATTTAATATTAAGGTTATTGTTATTCAATTGCCCCATAAATTCGTCGAGCTGCTCCACTGTGCCCTGCCAAAAAAACAAAACATCATCAATATATCTGAGCCAGCACTGCACATGGGAGCTAAGCCCAGTGCCACCCTCGCCAAAGACCGCCCTCTCCCACATACCGAGGAAGAGGTTGGCATACGCGGGGGCACAGGCCGCCCCCATGGCAGTGCCGCGTTGCTGCAGATAAAATTGGTCCTTAAAAATGAAAAAATTATGTGTAAGGACAAAGTGGAGCAGCTCAAGGATGAATGTATTAAGTTCGCTATCCCGACCGGCCATCCCCAAGAACAGGCGGGTGGCCTCCAAACCATCATGATGGGAAATACAAGTGTACAGGCTCTCCACATCCGCTGTCACGATTAGCATGTTCTGATCCATAAAGATGCCATCGATCCGCCGGAGCACGTCAGTCGTGTCACGGACATAGGAAGGCAAAATTTCAACTAGGGGCTTAAGATGGTAGTCAATGAATTTGCAGATGGGATCGCACAAGCCTCCTATGCCGGACACGATGGGGCGCCCCGGAGGGCAGAGGGCATCTTTATGGATTTTAGGTAGCAAATAAAAAGTGGGTATCGTAGGATATTTGGTGGAGAGCCCGCACACCATTTTATTGGTAATTAAGCCAACCTCAGAAGCCGACTCCAGGATCCTGGAAAGGTCACGGGAAAAGGACTGCACAGGATTATAAGATAGTTTAGAGTAGGTACTCCTGTCACGCAGCTGCCTCAATGCCTCCTTCTCATAACTTGCTACCGCCCAGATCACAATATTACCCCCCTTGTCCGCTGGTTTGATCACGATATCGGATATGTTATTTAACTCTTCTAACGCCAATCGCTGTCTATGGGTAAGGTTATCACGCCGTCTCCGTGATGAAATTTGTTTGAGATCACTAGACACTAGGCGAGTGAAAATTTCAATAGCAGGACAGAGGGACAGGGGGGGAAAGCTTGTAGATCTGGGCAGGAGTGACCTGGGAAACACACCTACTGTGGCACTGGACTGTTCTTCAAGCAGATCCTCCAATACCTGCAGGGCCTCCCTCTCCGCGGGACTATCCAGTCCCGTGTTATCCCGTCTGTGGTGGAGTCTCTTAAGTATCAGCTTCCGTGCAAAAAGGTGGGTATCTTTCAAGGCTGTAAAGAAATCAAATTTATTGACAGGAGAGAAGGTTAGACCCCTTGATAATACCTCCAACTAATCGTTGGAGAGTATATGTGTGGAGAGGTTAATCACCTGGAGTCTATTCCTCCCCCCCTGTCGGGTGGCCTGTTGTTTGTTGCGGGTGGTTTTTACTCGGGCACCGACACTTGATTCGACCTCACTACCACCGCCCGATGCCTCCGAAGATTCCCCAAGAGAAGTGAGGGATGAAAGGGATGCGGACTGGCCACGAGTGATGGTTCGTCCCCGAGAGCCTGCTCTGGATCTAGTTTGCCATCGATATGCAGTGGAACTGGCATAATCACTCAAATCCCTATTGAATTTTTTCAGTTTCTGACCACAGACCTCTTTCTCCAATTTGGACAGCTCTTTTTCAATTTCGGCCTCCATCCCAGTGACAACTGTGCAATTGCTTTTAATGGTTTTCTCAAGCTCCTCTAGCTCAACCTCCATAGTGGAGAGGGTCGTTGTATTATGCTCCTTCAACAGAGACAGGAATCCCAAGGAGCATGCTTGGGCCAGACACTCCCACCTCTCACGGAAGGAGGGATCCTCTACCGGAAAGGATGGGAATATCTGGACCCGCAGGCCCCGAGGGATCATGTCTCTGTCAAGGTATTTAGAAAGTAATGCACGGTTCCAGCAAATTCTCAATCTCTTCTTAAGCAGCTCCTTATATTTAAAAATCAGAATATCACTGTTGGGCGTGTTGACATCGCTAGTGGTGTCCTTGTTGTGGTCTTTCAGAACATTATCGAAATGTACTGACCAGGCCCGATCACGGGCGCGGAAATCCATGCTCGGATGCAAGTAATCTGTGAGAAGCACAGAGACACACATTAACATAACATAACTCACATCAAGAGCCATAAGAAAATAAGCACCAAACCTCTCTTGGTTAGGTAGGGAAGGTGCCAGCACTACTCATTACAGGAATAGTAACAAGAGGACAAGAGTAAAGTGCAAAAAATAGACAATTTTATTGAATACACAACAAGACAATAATTACATTAAAATGGTGCACTACCAGTATATCCTGGGGATGCCAGCAAAAAATAGACCAGTAATTGTAGTCAGAAAAGTCAAAAAAGACAAGTAGTCAGTATTCATATATATGGCGACAACTAGCCTAAATGGGTCACAGTAGTTGGGACTGTACCCAAACCCAAAAGAAATGCTATGTATAAAATGGGAAAAATAGTCAGATCAAACCGTGGTTGCCCACCGTGTAAGGGTGGGGAATCATGGTGATATCACTGGCTATGCTGTTAGTAAACGTGAGTGCACAACAGAGAATAAGTCTGCAATAAATATATGGCACAAGTGTGCAGTTAAGAAATATTCCCTTACCTAAAGTGCTCAAGTGCAAACAGAACCAACACAGGACAGCCAGCCGTAAATACAAGCGGTTCTTATGGGGTGTAGGAAGGCATCCTCAGGTCATCAAAAGGTCTCCATCCACACATTGCTCCACTCTGTATACACACGTGGTATACACAAGGCTCCACTCCATACACCTCACACACGGCTCTGCACCTCATATATACATGGCTCCACTCCACACACGTCTTACACATGGGGCTCTGCTCTGTACACACGGCTCCGCACAAGTTGTACACATCCATCTCCTCCTTGTACATGTTGTACACACACGGCTCCGCTCCCTACACATCGTACACACATGGCTCCGCTCCATACACACATGGCTCCGCTCCGTACACACACAGCTCCGCTCCGTACACCTCGTACACACACACACCTCTGCTCCGTACACCTCGTACACACACACCTCTGCTCCGTACACCTCGTACACACACAGCTCTGCTCCGTACACCTCGTACACACACGGCTTCGCTCCGCACACCTCGTACACACACGGCTCCGCTCCGTACACACACAGCTCTGTGCCATACACGTTGGACACACAGGAGATGCGCCTCGTTAATACATGTCATTCACAAGTGGTTCCGCTCTGTACGCGTTACGGCTCTGCTTCGTACACACATGGCTGTGCTAGGTACACACACAGCTCTGCTCCGTATACCTCGTACACACGCGGCTCTGCTCCGTACACCTCGTACACACACGGCTCTGCTCCGTACACCTCGTACACACACGGCTCTGCTCCGTACACCTCGTACACACACGGCTCCGCTCCGTACACCTCGTACACACACGGCTCCGCTCCGTACACCTCGTACACACACGGCTCCGTTCTGTACACCTCGTACACACACGGCTCTGCTACATCCACACTGTAAAACCCCTCCTGACCCCACACATAACCTTCCCCTCATCCAGCACATGACACCCAGCACAGCAGAGTCCTGCATACACTGAGGAGCTGATCATGTGACCCCTGACTCCTCCCTCCATGTGACATCATCACAGGTCCTGGAAGCACAGAGCAGCAATAAGAACACGCCCCTGTCATGTGATAGGGGCGATTTGAAATTACATCATACCTGGAAGGAGCCAATACACTCTAGCATTTACACTGCAGGTGGAGGTATGTGGTGATTCCCCATGGGCACAGTAACCACATCATGTTGTGATGTGTCATAACATGTATATTTTTATTTGGCGCTCTTTGGGGATCATACATATAAGTTATTGATTCATATTTACTCTTATTTTCAAGGGGGATGGAAAATAACTTCTATATTGACTTTTATGTTGGTTTGTTTCTGCAGCTTAGGCTGGTTTCAGATGTCCGTGTTTTAGATACGTGTGACATTCGTTTTTAACACGGATGTCACACGTACCCATGTTACCATATTGTGTACTCACACGGCCGTGTTTTCACAGGGACCGTGTGGTCGCGCTATTTCACACAGACGTGCCCGTTTTTTCTCCAGCAGCACGGATGTCACACGGACCGCACACTGTTGTGATCCGTGTGACATCAGTGTGACAGGTACCTGAGAAAACACGGGTTTTTAAATAAAAACATTTTTTATAGTTACCTGTATGCAGCGATTCTGTCTCCAGCTCCTGACCCCCGCTCATTATTTTCATTGATTATTCACCACAGTGAGCAGCTGGGAGCAGGGGCATCGCTTTGACAGCGCCGGAGACAGCACCGCCGAGGACAGCATCGCCGAGGACAGCATCGCTGGAGACATCGCTAGTGACAGGTGAGTACCCTGCCAGCAGTGTGTGTGCAGGGACGTCCAGGAGGTCATCGGATTTCCCAATGAACTCTGATGACCTCCTGATGACCCTCCGCGACAACTGTGCTACAGCGAGTGTCCCGATGGTGACTTCCAGGGGTTCATGAGAGTTCATTGGGAACTCTGATGACCCCCTGGATGTCACTGCACAAACTACTGTATACTCACCTGTCCTCGGCGATGTCCCCGGCGATGCAGTCCTCGGCGGTGCTGTACCCAGTTTGTCCCCGCAATGCTCCGGCTTCCAAATCCTCGGGCAGTGAATAATCAATGAAAATAATGAGCGGGGATCAGAAGCGGGACGCAGCAGAGCAGAAGACAGTGTCGCTACATACAGGTAAATATGGAACATCTTTTCATTGCAGAGACACGTGTTTTACCCGGCACAGGTATGCAAACACGGATGTCACACGTGTGACCATAACCACGCGTGTGACTGGTACCTGATTAAACACGGATGTCTGAAACCAGCCTTAGTTTGTACAGAGGTCCGTTCCTATGTTTCTCTAAATTGGAGCCAGAATTGAATTTAATCCGCTCTTTCCTGGATTGCGGTTTCCACCTATTCACAGCCACTGAAGGGCAGAGGGGACAGTTGTCTCAGGTTCCTCGCTCGGAGGGGCAGCTCCAAGTTAAGGGGAACCTGTCCGATGCAATATGCACCCAGAACCACGAGCAGTTCTGGGTGTATATTGCTGATCCCTGCCTAATCGTCCCTTTATACACTAGCATAGATAAATAGATCTTTAGAAAAAGTATTTCTAAAGATCGTATACTATATGCTCATGAGTGCAGGGACTAGTCCAGAGGGCGTAACTTCCCTTGACTGGTCGGCCCCCCTTAGCATGTTAGTACGTCCCTATGGGCATACTAACATGCTAATGAATGCGCAGCCGCACATACCTCACTCTTCATGGTGGACGGCGGAGGATGGATGCGCTCTGCGCATGATCCAGAGCACCCGGGACTTCCAATCATGCGCACTAAACTGATGTCAGGTGTAAGCTTCCCGGTTTCAGTGAGGTACAGAACCCATAACCGGAAGTGCTGAGGACTCCATATCCTACCCAGTGCGCATCCATCCTCCGCCGGCTGCCATGAACAGTGAGGTATGTGCGGCGAAGCTGCACATTCATTAGCATGTTAGTACGCCCACAGGGGCCTGCTACCATGTTTTATGGGCCGACTAGCTAAGGGAACAAATGCCCTTGGGACTAGTCCCCGCGCTCATTAGCATATAATATACGATCATTACAAATACTTTTTCTAAAGATCTCTTTATCTATGCTAGTGTATACAGGGACTGTTAGGCAGGGATTAGCAATAAGCACCCAGAACTGCTCGTGGTTCTGGATGCATATTGCACCTGACTGGTTCCCTTTTAACTGTGTGTGTACCAGAGCTGCAGAGTCGATGAGTCGGTGTCCATTGTGGTGGAGTCGGAGTTGGTATAAAATGGACCGACTCCGAAAATGTATAATAAATTGGGTACAGTGGTTCAGTGCAGTATGTGATCAATATTTTTTTCTTAAGAATTTGTGAAAGTTATGAAATGTTCTATAAATGTCTTTTCTATTCCTGATCAGAATCAGATGAATCTGTGCTGAACTTCAGCTACATGATAGTAGTGTTACCATTTTACCACAGAATACTTAACACAAACATGAGTCATCTACAGTTGAAACCAGAAGTTTCCCTCCGCTCTCCATAAAGACACATATGCAGGTTTTTCTCACTATCTGACATGAAAACAGAATAAGGCCCTGTGTGTACTGGAAAATGGAATTTTCTCAAGAAAATTCCGCAGGTATTCAAAGATTACCGCACCCGCGGTAAAAAACCGCGGCAAACCGCATGCGGTTTGCTGCGGTTTTACCGCAGCATTGTTCGCGGTATTGCCGCGGTTTTGCCGCGTGCGGGTTGGTATGTGCTTTATTGCATTCAATGCAATAAAGCACATTGAAAAAAAAAAAAAGTCATTTCATTCTGAGATAGAGAAATAGACAGAAGAATAGATTAGACAGAGGGATAGATAGAGAGATAGATAGATAGATAGAGGACAGATCGCTGCATTTCTCACGGTTGGCAGTGAGTTCACATTACCGGCCGTGGGAAATGCCCTGGAGTTACCTCTGCTGTCTGCTGCGAGGCTGCATTCAGCAGTGTCTGTGTCAGTCGCGGCTGGATGCCAGCATCACAGGACGCCGGAGCTGTGGATTACGTCGGAGCTTTGTTTCGGGAGGGGTTAATAAAAGGGTGAACGAGTCTTATTTGTGTTTTATTTAAAATAAAAGGATTTTTCGGTGTCTGTGTTTTTTCACTTTACTTACGGGTTGATCATGTCAGCTGTCACATAGACGCTGCCATGATCAAGCCTGGAGTTAATGGCGGTGATCTGCCACCATTAACTCCTTGTATTACCTTGACTGCCACTGCTACACGGCAGCAGGAAGAGCCGGGGACACTCCGGTACTGCCGCATAATGCATGCGACAGTGCCAGGGCAGCTGCGGCTGATATTCTGGGCTGCGGGAGGGGGAGTGAGGCGGGGGACATTAACCCTGCCCCTCTCCCTCCCCAGCCTGAGAATACCGGGCCTCCGCTGTGTGTCGTGGAGCTGACAGGAGCGGCGGTGTCTGCTGCAGCTCCTGTCACCTTCACGTAGCAGATCTGGATGCGATGCTGGACCTCCGTGGATTACGCCGGACACGGAGGGGTTTTTCGGGCTTAATAAAGTGGTGAACGAGGGTATTTGTTATTGTTTTTTATTGCAAATAAAGGATTTTTTCAGGTGTGTGTGTTTATTTACTGTAACTTACAGATTACTCATGGAAGGTATCTCGGGGAGACGCCTGACATGATTAATCTAGGATTTAGTGGCAGGTATGGGCTGCCATTAACTCCTTATTACCCCGATTGCCAACGCACCAGGGCAAATTGGGAAGAGCCGGGTACAGTCCCAGAACTGTCGCATATAATGTATGCAGCAATTCTGGGCGGATGCTGACTGATATTGTTAGGCTGGGGGGCTCCCCATAACGTGGGGCTCCCTATCCTGAGAATACCAGCCTTCAGCCGTATGGCTTTATCTGGCTGGTATTAAAATGGGAGGGGACCGCACGCCGGTTTTTTTTAATTATTTATTTTACTGCACAGTATAGACACGCCCACTGGCTGCTGTGATTGGGTGCAGTGAGACAGCTGTCACTCAGTGTGGGGGCGTGTCTGACTGCAACCAATCACAGGCGCCTGTGGGCGTGGAAAGCAGAGAATACGAGATTGATTAATGAGCGGCCGGCATTTTCAAAATAGTAAAAGCCGCCGGAGTCTTTATAACAGCCGTGCAGCACCGCGCCGTAGATCGGGGAATGGTAAGTATGAGAGGGCTGCTCACTTCAGTCACTCAGGGGATTAGCGGTCACTGGTGAATCCTTCACGGGTGACCAGTAATCAGTACGCGACACACAGACAGAGCCGCGGTATGACAATGAAGTCGGGTGAAGTTCACCCAAGTTCATTCTCATTGCGCAACTCTGTCTGCTGTCAGCCGACATGTATCAACGTCATTTTACATCACACACACGGACATTCCACACGGACATTCCACGTACACATACGCGCAAATTTTACATGCATACACAGACATTTTATACGCACACACGGATAGCATACGCCATCACACGGATGAAAAACGTATCGGAGAAACACCCATAAAAAACGGAACACGGATCCGAAAAAAGGGACCGTGTCACACGTACGTTTTCTATGCGGAAGTGTGTTTTAGGCCTTAGCTAGCTCATCAGTTTTTTGCAACTGCGCATTATGTTGCTTTTTACAAAGTTAAAGTTTTACTTAAGTTTTTTGATCACCCACCGCACAATGCTTCAAGGTTGTCTCTTACTAACATAACCCAAAGTTTGTTTGTAAGGTTTGTTTGCTATTTTCTAACATCTCAAAGTTCACTGGTTTGTTGTTTTCACCAAGTTAACTCCTCATGTTCAGGCATAATGCTCTATGATTATAGCACATGGCCAGCAAGACCTCCGTAATCACCTATTCTGAAGACTGGATACCTATTTTAATCCAACAACACACTCCTATTTGTCTCATTTATATCACATCAGGGTCATTTGGATGTTTTTGGTTGTCATTATAATTTAAAAAAAAAGAGAATTTTGTTTACTTACCGTAAATTCTTTTTCTTATAGTTCCGTATTGGGAGACCCAGACCATGGGTGTTTAGCTTCTGCCTCCGGAGGACACACAAAGTACTACACTTAAAAGTGTAGCTCCTCCCTCTGAGCTTATACACCCCCTGGTGAGCAGACCCAGCCAGTTTAGTGCAAAAGCTGAAGGAGAATAGCCACTCACAAGTAGAACAGAGCAAGAGCCGGAACAACCGGAGACTCTGTCCACAACAACAGCCGGTGAGAACACGCGGAACAAGAAAATTGCCAACAGGCAACAGGGAGGGTGCTGGGTCTCCCAATACGGAACTATAAGAAAAAGAATTTACGGTAAGTAAACAAAATTCTCTTTTTCTTTATCGTTCCTTTGGGAGACCCAGACCATGGGACGTTCCAAAGCAGTCCCTGGGTGGGAAATAAACAGAAAAAACTAAGAATTAGGCAGAACCTAACTTCACAAATGGGCGACAGCCGCCTGAAGGATGCGTCTGCCCAAGCTCGCATCTGCCGAAGCATGAGCATGCACTTGGTAGTGCTTCGAAAAGGTATGCAGGCTAGTCCAAGTGGCAGCCTGACAGACTTGTTGAGCCGTAGCCTGGTGCCTAAAAGCCCAAGAGGCACCGACAGCTCTGGTCGAATGTGCCTTGATCCCCGGCGGGGGAGGCACCTGAGTACTCTGGAAGGCGTCCGAAATGGTCGATCTAAGCCAACGGGCTAAAGTCGGCTTAGAAGCAGAGAGGCCCTTGCGCCGACCTGTGGTTAGCACAAAAAGAGAAGTGCACCGTCTAAGAGCAGCTGTGCGAGACACATAGATCCGGAGAGCACGCACCAAATCCAGAGTATGCAGCGCTTTTTCAAAGCGATGAACAGGAGCCGGACAAAAGGAAGGTAGGATAATGTCCTGGTTAAGGTGGAAAGGAGAGACCACTTTAGGAAGAAAGTCCGGAGTTGGACGGAGAACCACCTTGTCTTGATGAAAAACCAAAAAAGGTGACTCCGAAGAGAGCGCAGCCAAATCAGAGACTCTCCTGAGGGAAGTTATGGCCACCAGAAAGGCCACTTTCTGTGAAAGACGATACAAAGAAACTTCCCTAAGATGCTCAAAGGGAGGTTTCTGCGAAACCGTGAGAACCAAATTAAGGTCCCAGGGATCCAAGGGCCGCCGATAAGGCGGAATGATGTGAGACGCGCCCTGCATGAACTTCCGCACCTGAGCCAGCCGAGCGAGACGCCGCTGGAACAGAACTGACAGAGCTGAGACTTGTCCCTTGAGAGAGTTGAGGGACAGTCCTAGCTGCAGACCGGACTGTAGAAAAGACAGAAGGGTCGGCAAGGAGAAAGGCCAAGGAGGATGGTCGGTAGAGCGACACCAGGACAGGAAAATTCTCCAAGTCCTGTGATAGATCTTAGCGGAGGAAGACTTACGGGCCCGAGTCATAGTGGAGATGACTTCAGGAGGAATACCAGAAGCCGTCAAAATCCAGGACTCAAGAGCCACGCTGTCAATTTGAGAGCCGCAGAATTCAGGCGGAAAAACGGACCTTGCGAGAGCAGGTCTAGACGGTCCGGGAGATGCCACGGCACCTCTACGGACAGATGAAGCAGGTCTGGATACCAAGCTCGCCTGGGCCAGTCTGGTGCAATGAGGATGACTCGACGGCCTTCCATTCTGATCTTGCGCAGGACTCTGGGCAAGAGAGCTAGAGGGGGAACACGTAGGACAGACGAAACTGGGACCAGTCTTAAACCAGAGCGTCCGCGGCGAAGGCCTGAGGATCGTGGGAGCGAGCCACGTAAACAGGAACTTTGTTGTTGTGACGGGATGCCATTAGGTCCACGTCCGGAGTGTCCCATTTGCGGCAGATTGACTGAAACACTGCCGGGTGCAGGGACCACTCGCCACCGTCCACGGTTTGACGGCTAAGATAATCTGCCTCCCAGTTTTCCACGCCTGGGATGTGGACTGCGGACATGGTGGACTTGGAGTCCTCCACCCATTGAAGGATGCGTTGTACCTCCAACATTGCCAGGCGGCTGCGTGTCCCGCCTTGGTGATTGATGTAGGCAACCGCTGTCGCGTTGTCTGACTGGACTCGAATGTGCCTGCCCGCCAACAGGTGGTGAAAAGCTAGGAGAGCTAGAAACACGGCTCTGGTCTCCAGCACATTGATTGAAAGGGCTGACTTGGACGGAGTCCAAGTGCCCTGTGCTCTGTGGTGGAGACATACCACTCCCCAGCCGGATAGACTGGCATCCGTGGTGAGGATCACCCAGGACGGGGCCAGGAAGGAGCGCCCCTGGGACAGAGAGAGGGGCCGAAGCCACCACTGAAGAGAGCTCCTGGTCTGTGGCAACAGAGCCACTAACCTGTGTAAGGAGGAAGGCCGCTTGTCCCAACAGCGGAGAATGTCCAGCTGCAGGGGGCGCAGATGGAACTGGGCAAAGGGGACAGCCTCCATTGACGCCACCATTTGACCCAGCACCTGCATCAGACGCCTGAGGGTATAACGGCGGGGCCTCAGCAGAGAGCGCACCGCTAGCTGGAGTGACTGCTGTTTGACTAAGGGCAACTTCACAAGTGCAGGCAAAGTCTCGAACTGCATCCCTAGGTACGTGAGACTCTGGGTCGGAGTCAGAGTGGATTTGGGCAGATTGACCAGCCACCCGAATTGGGCTAGAGTGGCGAGAGTGAGCGAGACACTCCGCTGACAGTCTGCGCTGGATGAAGCCTTGACTAGAAGGTCATCCAGGTAAGGAATCACTGCCAACCCCTGTAGGTGCAGAACCGCAATCACTGCTGCCATGACCTTGGTGAATACCCGAGGGGCTGTGGCCAACCCGAAGCAATTGAGGCAATGACTGATCGCAGAGACTCCATGCGAAAGTGCCGCACCTGAACATGCTTGTTGAGAAGCTTGAGATCCAGGATGGGCCGGAAAGTACCGTCCTTTTTGGGGACTAGGAAGAGATTTGAGTAGAAACCTCTGAACCGTTCCCGGGCGGGAACCGGTACAATTACTCCGTTGGCCTGCAAGGATGCCACGGCCTGTGAGAAGGCGGCGGCCTTGGAACAGGGGGGAGTTGAGAGAAAAAATCTGTTTGGCGGACTGGAAGAGAATTCTATCCTGTAGCCGTGGGAGATGATATCTCTCACCCACTGATCGGAGACGTGTTGAAACCAAGCGTCGCCAAAGTGGGAGAGCCTGCCACCGACCAAGGACGTTGCTGGAGCGGGCGGATAGTCACGAGGAGGCTGCCTTAGTGGCAGCACCTCCTGCGGTCTTCTGTGGATGCGCTTTTGGGCGCCAGTTGGATTTCTGGTCCTTGGCTGAGTTAGTGGACGAGGCCGAGGGCTTAGAGGACGACCAGTTGGAGGAACGAAAGGAGCGAAACCTCGACTGATTCCTACCCTGGGCAGGTTTCCTGGCTTTGGTTTGTGGCATGGAAGTACTCTTCTCGCCAGTAGCTTCCTTAATAATTTCATCCAGCTGTTCTCCGAACAGCCGGGACCCAGCAAAAGGGAGCCCAGCAAGGTACTTCTTTGAAGAAGCATCTGCCTTCCACTCTCAAAGCCACAAGATCCTGCGGATAGCGAGGGAATTAGCCGAAGCCACCGCAGTGCGGTGAGAAGCCTCCAGCACGGCAGACATGGCATAGGATGAAAAAGCTGAAGCTTGGGAAGTCAAGGCAACCATTTCGGGCATAGATTCCCTGGTGAGGGAATGCATCTCCTCTAGAGAAGCAGAGATGGCTTTGAGAGCCCACACTGCTGCAAAAGTCGGGGAAAACGAGGCCCCCGCCACTTCATATACGGATTTGGCCAGAAGGTCAATCTGGCGGTCAGTAGAATCCTTAAGGGAGGTGCCATCAGCCACCGACACAACGGTCCGGGCTGAGAGCCTAGACACCGGGGGGTCTACCTTTGGGGACTGAGCCCACTACTTGACCACCTCAGGTGGAAAGGGAAAACGGTCATCAGAACCACGCTTTGGGAAGCGTTTGTCAGGACAGGCCCTGGGCTTGGTCACAGCGGCCTGAAAACTGGAGTGGTTAAAGAACACACTCTTTGCCCTCTTAGGCGAGGTAAACTGGTGCTTTTCTGCCAGAGAGGGTTGCTCCTCTGATACTGGCGGATTGAGATCCAGTACAGAATTAATGGAAGCAATCAAGTCACTAAGATCTGAGTCACTTTCGGACAGATCAATGGGGTACATGGAGTTAGCCTCCGAGCCCCCTGTAAAGGCATCCTCCTCATCTTGCGAGTCAGCTCTTGAATCAGAGCCGCGGGAGGAGGAGGGAGAGGGAACCCTGCGTCTCTTCTCAGGAAGACGGGGTCTGGGACCTGATGATGAATCCTCTGTGAGCTCCGGTCCTGAGAGACCCCTAGCAGCAGAGGCACCCTGTGAGGGGGGCTGATGCATATTCAGCAAAGTCCTGGACAGAAGTCCCATGGACTCAGCAAAAGACTGGGAGATAGACCTAGAAAAGGATTCTACCCAAGCCAGGGGCTCAGCCACAGGAGCAGGAGCAGCCTGAGAGACCACTGGGGGAGAGACTCCAGGCTGTGGCACCGCCAAGGTAGAGCAGGCATCACAATGTGGATAGGAGCTCGGTTCAGGCAGCAGGAGCTTACATGCAGCGCATACAGCATAAAGCTTTGGAGCCTTGCTCCTCGTGTGACACATGCTGCTGGAGTGGGGGCTCTGCCAGAGAATGAACCCCAGAGAGTATATACAGAGGTCCACAACCAGAGACCGGTTGTGGCTTACCAGACCGCTGTGCTGTGCAGAGCGGTGTTGTGTGCCCTCCAGATCCCGGACCCCCAAACACAGCACCTTAGCAGGGATGCAGAACGCAGACCAGCGCTGAGTGAACTCTGAGAAAATGGCCGCCGGAGTGAAGAGAGGGGGCGGGACTTGGCTGAAGAGCGGGATCTGGAGGGCCATAGAGACCTACAGGGGAGGAGACATGCACAGCAGTGGGGAGAGTCCCTCCCCTGTGCAGAACGGCCGCCGGGAGGAGCCGTGCTGTCCCTCTGCATGAGTGACATGCGAGGGCAGTGAAAACGAAACTAGGCCTCCGGTGAAGCCGGGGCCTAAATTTGAGTGGCGAGGCCGATGCGTAGGCACCATCGGCGCGGTTCTCAGGCGACAGCTAGAGAACCCGCCGGAAATGTCAGTAAATACAGTAAGCACACTCTCCCCAAACAATAAAGCACAGGGACCCCCAAATATAAACGTCTCAGGTACTTAGCTGCTGAGACGCAGGGCCAGGTCCCTGGGGATGAGTGCTCCGGTCCAGCAGGGTCCTGAAGGGCTGCGGATGGAGACCGGTCTCCTGCCAGGCATGGAGACCGTGCTGGCTCCCACTTCAAGCCAGAGCCCAAGAGGGATGGTGAAGGAGCACGGCATGTAAGGCTCCAGCCTAGGAAATCAACCTTACAACACCGCCGACACAGTGGGGTGAGAAGGGACATGCCGGGGGTCCAGACGTGGACCCGCAGTTCTTCAAACTCATTCCAAAAGGAAAAAATCATATGAGAATGCATGTGTGGATGTATGCCTCCTGAACACAAAGCGATAAACTGGCTGGGTCTGCTCACCAGGGGGTGTATAAGCTCAGAGGGAGGAGCTACACTTTTAAGTGTAGTACTTTGTGTGTCCTCCGGAGGCAGAAGCTAAACACCCATGGTCTGGGTCTCCCAAAGGAACGATAAAGAAAAGATAACACAGTAGTTTGACAATAAATGGCTTCACCCAAAAAAAAAATGTTTGTGTTATCATTCATGTTCTCTGAAAAAAGGCCAAGAAAGCAAAAAATCTGCTGAGGTATGTAAGCTTTTGAGCACAACTATAGATAAATTAAATGCTCCAGTCCATACAAAGAAAGTATACAATATTTACTCCTTTTATATCTCCTCATGTTTTTCCCTTTATTATCTCCAGTAGTTCTTTATTATGTTACATCATTATCTTCTTCCCATGCAGGTCCCTACAATATTGGACCCTTTCAGTGGAAATTTTCCATATAAGAGAATTTTCCTGATTGACCCATCAAGGATGGATAAAGAAAGGGACAAGATGGTGGAGAGGATATTAGCCCTCACCCTAGAGATCCTCTTCCGGCTTACTGGAGAGGTGAGAGATTCTGATGACGTCACATTACATCATTCTTATCTATGGGAATAACAGATGGACAGAACTGGAGAGGTGAGGACTCTGGAAATGTCTATAGTGAGATTTATTAATGTGTCTCTCCATAACCAGGATTACACAGTAGTGAAGAATACCTCTAGTGAGCGCTGTCAGGCCCCTGTGTCTGAGGGATGGGGAAGACCCCTGAGCCCAATCACATGTCCTCCACCTCACCCCCTGATACATGAGGACATCAATGACCAGAAGATCCTAGAACTCACCTACAAGATGATTGAGCTGCTGACTGGAGAGGTGACACTGTTGGGAATGCTGGGACATTATACAGTAATGCTATGAAGGGATCGGGGGATGACGGTATCATTGTATGTGTCAGGTTCCTATAAGGTGTCAGGATGTCGCTGTCTACTTTTCCATGGAGGAGTGGGAGTATTTAGAAGGACACAAAGATCTGTACAAGGACGTCATGATGGAGGTTACTCAGCCCCTCACATCACCAGGTAATACACAGGATGAAAAACTAAGTGGTAAAGAAGTGAAATTTCTAGAATGCAATTTTGTTTAAAAGATATTATCTTATTTGCAAACACCTGTATCCTTCACCGATGAGAATATCTGACAAACTGTGTTCTATATGAAACTTTCACACAGGGCTGACTTAGTTTTGTATTATTCCATAATTGTTATTTTTAGACAGTAAGTGGTATTGTGTATGTATATTGAGGTATGCTCCTCATGGACTGACCCAGCAAGTTGAAGAATCGTTCTTCCAACCAGTCCAATTTTAGATTATATCAAAATAATTGTCCATTCATATTTGAGCTGATTAGTCCTAAAAATACTCACCCAGGTAAGTCGTAACAACTAAATGCAGAGAAGTCACACTTTCCATTACTAATTTTTTTTATGTAAAGTTGTGGCATGACGATTACTAGATTAATTCTACATAACTTTATACTGTATATTCTGGCATTTTAAGCTTCAAAAAACGGGCATGTATGAATCTATCTCTTTAAATTGAACACTCTCTACCAATATAGTGACGTGGCTGGGTCAGAAACAATAGCCCGACTTGGAAACTGAGACACAAAATATATTCTAGAAAATAAAGTTAACATGTTCACATTTCTGAGGGCCAGATCTAAATGTGCCGATGCTAATGCAATAGTCTCCTAAACTCAGCGAAGCAAAAGAGAAAAATACAGAGGAGGAAAATGATGAGAAAATAGTCAGGTGGGTAATTTTGAATATCCACCACTCATTTATCTGAGGTAGGAAGATTGTGACCTATTTTACTCCCAATAGTATAATATTTTACTCCCAGTAAGGATGTTATATATACGCTAAGAGTAATATGTCGCGGGCGGAGGAGGGGACGCCGCGCTCTCCCTCTGCTCGGGTCCGGCGGGCACTGCGGCCTGCTGCTGCCGCTGCTCGGTGGCTCGAGCGATGGGCCGGATTCCGGGGACTCGAGCGGCGCTCCTCGCCCGTGAGTGAAAGGGGGTTTTTGGGTGTGGGGATTGTTTATTGTCCGTGACGCCACCCATGGTTGTGGTGATTTGTTGGCACCACCGCTGCTCTGTATGGGGATCCCGGGAAGGATGGTATGGAGCAGCCAGTTGTTGTGTTGCCCCTCCGTGGGTAGGGGTTGGTGATCCCGGGGCCCAGTGATGAGGTGGGAGATGCAGGGCTTGGTGGGCGCAGGGACGCGGGGGCAGCGCTGTGCCTTGCGGCACTGTGGTACTCACTCAGCCTGAGACGATGACACAGTTCTCGGTAAAACACACGGCTGGAAAGACGGTTCCCACGGACGGCTGCACTTGCTTTCCCCAGTAGGTGACGGTGACGGTCCCTCTGTCCTGCACCTATGATGATAATGGTTGCGATGGGTTCCCACCGGTAACCCGCTCCCCGGCTTGGATATGGGCCGGAGGAGCCCTACTTTGCCCGCAGGCGCTGGCCCTGAGAAACTGGTGCCCTGGCGGTGGCGGTGTCTCTCCTCAATGGTTAGACTGTTGCCTTCAATCGGGACTTGGTTGTTTGGAGACAGACGTCCCGTTCACTGACGGATTTGGCAAATTTACGGCGACTCCTAGCCTTGCCGGGGTCCGAGAGGCCCCTGCCCTGGTGCTGACTGTTCTTTGTATACTGCTCCAGACCGCCGGGCCACTACCCGTCCGCGGTCCTTCCAGCAACCTCCGAGCAGTCCCCCTCCAGACTATCACCGCCGTCTGCTGACCTTGCTGACACTGTCCGGGCACACAGCCGGACCAACTTCAGGCTTTCTTACTGACACTTTTACTCTTTTCTTCTGCTCCTCTACTACTTCCTTCTACTTCACTCCCCTAAACTGCACTCTCTGTTTACTCCTTCTACTTCCTCCTCCTAGACTCATCTGCCTGGTTCTTCCCGCCTCCAGGGCTGTGTACTCCTCGGTGGGCGGAGCCAACCGCCTGGCCCACCCCCTGGTGTGAACATCAGCCCCTGGAGGAAGGCAACAAGGATTTTGGTAGCCTTGGTGTTCCTAACTGGGGTGTAGGGTGTGGTGGTGTGATGACCTGTGACCCCTGGCTTGCCCAGGGCGTCACATTCCCCCTTAGCAAAATGCAGACCGTCCGCGGGCTGCCCGTCCAACACCGGTTTTATTTTCTGAAAAATATAAAAAGAATAACACACATACAACTTATGACATCATCCCACAACGGGAGGCACATTTCTTAAACGTTACTAACGGTTTACGGTTACGGTTTCCGCTCTCTCCCACCCAAGCAACCTGGCCCTGATGCTGCCCCTAAAACCCAGGCAGCACCCCTTGACCCAAGTCCAGCACAAGTTACCCGAGCGGGATCTATCCTTCCCCTCCAGAGGGTAGCCACCGGTTCCTGTGGTGGCTGGGCCCCAGCCTGCTCTGCTGAGGGCCCTCCCTCCAACCTGCCTCTCCGGAGGCGGCAACTGCGGAAACGGTAACGGTAAAACAACTTATTTACAAGCCACTAACGTTTGTGGTTGCCCTGCAAGTTCACGGGCTTGTCCATAGAAAGTTCTCCATGCCAACTTTTTAAACGGTCCCCACGGGGACAACGTTGCAGGCAACGGCCGGTTTTCAAATCACGGTAGAATCAGGTTACTCCATCAGTTGATTACTTCATTTTCAATTTTTAAACTTTCAAACAAACACACTCAACACACCTGTTTTCTTTTTCCTCCCCCTTTAAAGAACGGTTTCCCTGTACCTAAGTGGGGGCCTACCTAGGTTGGGACGGGTGGACCTCCGGGGTCCGGTGTCAGTGTGGCTAGGCAGTGGGGCAGAGGGAACAATTGGTTCCTCCTCCCGGCTATCGTGTGGGGCAGGCGGAGGCCTAGGGGAGCTGGGCACAGATTCATCCCTGGGCACTGGCACTGGTTCTGGCTCATGGTTGACCGCTTCCACCACTTCCTCATCCACAGGTTGTGGGAACAGTATCACTGGAAGAATCACCGCGCCGTTCTGTGTAGGCCAGTCTGCTGGGAAGTCTCCCATCGCAGTGTGGATCACCTCTTTCGCCTTATCCGCTGGTAGGGGAACCGGTACTTCTGCCGCCGCTCTTAAGGCTGGTGGGCACCTTTTCAGATGGTCCCGGGAAACCGTGGCCAAAGTGCCTCCTTGATCACGGCCGATTTGGTAGGCCTTCCCGTCTTCCCATCCTGTGGGCTGTATGACGTACAGGTTCTGTTCCCATTGATCATCCAGCTTGTGGGTTCTCCTCTTCCGCTTCAGTACGACATCTCCGGGCTGAAAAGGGCCAGCAGACGCCTTTTGATTAAAGCGCTGCTCCTGCAGTTCTCGACTCCGGCTTAAGTTCTTCTCGACATATTCTTGAATCTGCCGGTACTGTGCTCTACGCCGGGTTTCCCATTCAGCTGTCGAAGGGAGTGCTTCTGGGGCTTCCAACCCCATTTCCAGGTCCACCGGCAGGCGGCCGGGGCGAGCCCTCATCAGATATGCTGGGGTGCACTTTGTTGAGCTGGACGGGATATTGTTGTACATATCGACCAAGTCGGGTAGCTTTTCCGGCCACAGGTTCCGCTCTTCCAGCGGTAACGTCTTGAGGAGTCCCAGGACCAAGTGGTTCATCTTCTCACACATGCCGTTGGTCTGGGCATGGTAAGGGGTGGTCCGGATCTTCTTACAGCCGTACAACTGGCAGAACTCGTGGAACACCTCCGCTTCAAAAGCCGGGCCTTGGTCAGTAAGCACCTTTTCTAGGATATCCATGTGGTCGGCAGAAATAGGCCTGGAACGCTCGAGCGGCAGTACGACCAGTTAGGTCCTTGACGGGGACAACCACCATGAATATTGAATAGTGGTCAACGCGTAGGCGTACCCACTTCGGCTGGGGGTGAGCTTGACATGGTCTAGGGCGACCAATTCCAGCGGCTGATGTGTGATGATTGGGTGTAGGGGCGCCCTCTGGCTGGTCTCGTCCTTCCTCCTCAGCGTACAAGGACCACACTCCCGGCACCAGGCTTCTACCGACTCCCGCATCCCACTCCAGTAGAACCGCTCTCTCAACAGCATCTCCAGCTTTTTCCACCCGAAGTGCCCGGCACCATCATGGTATGCCCGCAAAACAGTAGCTACATCAGCTTGGGGAATAACCAACTGGCAGATTTTCTCATGAGTCTTCGGGTTGATCAGCTCACGGTACAGCTTCCCTTGATGTAGATACAGCCGTTTCCGTTCTTTCCACAAGCGCTGGGCTTCAGCTGGGGCGGCAGGGTCCATTCTAACAGCACCTTGTTCCACCAGGGTCTTGACGAGGCGGACAGCCGGCGCCTGGTTTTGAGCTTCCTGCCACTCTTGACTGGGCCGTGGGTCCAAGTCCACCCGTTGTTGGTGCACCTGTACCTTCTCAGTTGATGGCTGGTGAAATGCAGGCAACTCGATCTCCTCGAGGTCGTCATCCTCGCACCCTTCCTCTGACAAATGGGGCATTCAGGAGAGTGCATCAGCATTAATGTTGACACGACCAGCACAGTACTTGATGGTGAAGTCATAGTTGGCTAGCCGGGCCACCCACCGCTGCTCCAAAGCGCCCAACTTGGCCGTGTCCAGGTGAGTCAACGGATTGTTGTCCGTGAAAGCGGTGAATTTTGCTGCAGCCAAGTAGTGGCGGAACCTCTCTGTGATAGCCCATACCAATGCCAGGAGCTCGAGCTTGAAGGAGCTGTAGTTCTCAGGGTTCCTTTCAGTTGGCCGAAGCTTCCGGCTAGCATAAGCAATCACTTTCTCCTTCCCATCCTGGACCTGGGATAGGACTGCTCCTAGTCCCACATTGCTGGCGTCTGTGTAGAGGATGAACGGGCAGCCATAGTCAGGATACGCTAGGACCTCTTCTCCGGTCAAGGCCGCTTTCAGCTGGCAGAAGGATTCCTCATGCTTTTCTTCCCACACCAGTGGGGCTCCGATGGGTCTACCACCTTTGGTCTGTCCCACGAGGAGATCTTGCATGGGGGCAGCCATCTTCGTGTACCCTTTGATAAAGCACCGGTAGTACCCCACCAGACCCAGAAACTGCCTTACTTCCCTCACGGTGGTTGGTCTCGGCCAGCCCTGGATGGCAGTGATCTTCTCAGGGTCGGGGGCGACACCTTCTGCACTTACCACGTGCCCCAGGTACTGCACTCTGGGTTTCAGCAGGTGACACTTAGAGGGCTTCAGTTTCATCCGATATCTGGCAAGGGACGCGAACACCTCGGCCAGGTGCTCCAGATGGGCTTCATACGTCTGGGAGTAAACAATCACATCATCCAAGTACAATAGGACGGTCTCGAAGTTTAGGTGTCCCAGGCAGCACTCCATCAGCCGTTGAAAGGTTCCTGGGGCATTGCACAGCCCGAACGGCATACTATTGAATTCACAGAGCCCCATCGGGGTGGTGAAGGCGGTTTTCTCCCGGTCTTCTGGGGCCACGGCCACTTGCCAGTACCCACTGGTGAGGTCAAGTGTAGAGAAATAATTTGCAGTTCTCAGTGCGGCCAAAGACTCTTCAATACGGGCAGTAGGTAGGCATCTTTATGGGTTATCTGGTTAATCTTCCGTTAGTCCACACACATCCGCATGGTACCATCCTTCTTCTTGACCAGTACCAACGGAGCGGCCCAGGGACTACAGCTGTCCCGAATAACCCCTGCCTCCTTCATATTCCTCAACATATCTTTGGCACACTGGTAATGTGCAGGGGGAATAGGCCTGTACCTCTCTTTGATAGGGGGGTGTTCCCCGGTGGGGATATGGTGTTGGACCCCCTTGATCTGCCCAAAGTCTAGTGGATGTTTGCTGAAAACCTGTTCATACTCCCGCACCACCCTGTATACCCCTGCTTTGTGATGTGTAGGGGTATCATCAGTGCCCACATGTAGCTGCTGGTGCCACTCATTTACCTCCCCTTGAGGCGGGGAAGTGCTGGTAGTAGGTGGGGAGACTGAGGGACTGGCTTCGTGGATGGTGTGGGGATCCAGGGTGAGGAGTTTGGCTATGGTGGCATACCGGGGAAGCCTGACTTCTTCCTCCCCACAGTTCAGCACCCTCACGGGCACTCTCCCCTTCTTCACGTCTACCACCCCTCGGGCGGCCATTATAGTGGGCCAGTGCTCGGAGGGTATGGGCTCCATCATGGCAGGGTAGTCACGCCCCTGAGGCCCTACTGCTGCCCTACACCAAATCATCATCTCACTCCTAGGGGGCACAAGCAACGGAGCAACATCCATCACTCTCACTCCACCAATCTCTCCTCCTGTTGTTTACATGCTGGCGGTACATCAAGGCTCGGATCTCACGCTGCACAGCTCTCTGTCGGCTCCCCGCCGCCGTGGCGGCCAGCTGTTGCAGTAGGGCCAACACATCACCCATACAGTGCTCCATCACATTGGTTCCTAGCACTATCTTCGGGTTATGATCACTGGGTTCATTCATGATCACAATCATACCCTGGTGTTGCAGTTCAGCTTGCCCTACTGTCATAGCCACCTGTTTATACCCCACTTGGGTCAATGGGAGTCCATTGGCAGCAATTAGCGTTATACTAGTATCTGGGGGTGCCAGCTCGTCTATCCCCCAATACCGCTGGTACAATGTGTATGGTATGGTGGTTACTTGTGATCCAGTGTCCAAGAGAGCCATCACCGGTATGCCGTCCACAGCCACGGGGATGATGGGCCGGACCCCGATATACCGGTCCCGCCAGTCCGAGGGGCCACGGGGTTCTACTCCTGAGGATTGGCCCGGGGCCCCAGGGGTTGTTCGTTTAACGGGCACTCTCGGATGTAATGCCCAGGCTTACGACACTTGTAGCAGGTGGGAGGTCTGCTCCGCGGGTTGCTATTTCTTCTCCGCTGCATCCAAGGGACATCCTCAGGGCTGTCGGCAAGCTGTATCTGTGCTGAAGGCTGAGATCTGGTCAAAGGTTGGAGTGCAGCAAGAATCTTGGCGAGGTCTCCGTCAATGCGACGGACCTGGGCTGCCAGTTCCTCCATAGTGCTGCTTGGGGCTGCAGGTGTTGGAGAGGTTGGTAGGGCAGGGGCCACCACTACGGGGGCTGTCTCAATGGGCCACGGGGCTGTCTCCAGGACTTCTGAGGCTGGGGGCTGTAGTGCTTTAATGGCCCGTTCCTTTAACACAGCAAAGTCCACATCAGGGTGTTCCAGGGCCCACAGCCGGAGTTGTTTGCGATCCTCAAGGGATCTCATCCCCTGCACAAATTGCTCTACTAACATCTTGTTGCTGTCCGCCTCATTGATAGGATTCACCCACTTTAGCGTGCGGAGGGCGGTTTGCAGACGTAAAGCATAGTCCCGAATGCTATCCACAGCCCGTTGCCGGCACTGGTAAAACTGCATCCTCAGCTCAGCTTCAGTCCGGGTCTCAAAGGCAGTCTGTAGCTTCTCAAAGATGGTGGCTACAGAGAGCCGGTCCCCCTCGGCCCAGGTCTCCGCCTCCTGCTCAGCCGCACCGGTTAACTGGCCTAGCACTACCGCTGCACGTTGCTTATCGGTCAGGGGGTACAGCTCTAGCAACGGGTTAAGCTTTTTCCGGAAGACCTGTAAAGCATCAGGTTTCCCGTCATACTGCGGTAGCCAGGTAGCTCCGGGCGCATAGGGCAAGGAGAACGGCATCACCTGAGCGAGCGCGGGGGCCGCGGCACCTCCCGCCAGCGCGGCCGGGACCTGGGCAGGCCTATTCCCATCCGCGGGTGCCACTGCGGCTGCGACCGCCGCTCCTCCAGCGGCTCCGTTGGGCGCAGACATCTTGTTTCCGTCCCCCTTAGCTTGTTTCCGGCCTCTCCTCTATTGGGGCGGAGTTTTGGCCTTCGCTCCTCTGCTACTCGAGAAGACGCTCGAGCAGGAACTTTTCGTGCCAAAGATGGCGACTTCCGAAATCTTTCAGCCGGATACCTCAGGCGGTCACAAGGCGCACCTCTACCCAACGGCAGAGCGGTAAGATCCTGTTCGTGACGCCAAGTTGTCGCGGGCGGAAGAGGGGACGCCGCGCTCTCCCTCTGCTCGCGTCCGGCGGGCACTGCGGCCTGCTGCTGCCGCTGCTCGGTGGCTCGAGCGATGGGCCGGATCCCAGGGACTCGAGCGGCGCTCCTTGCCCGTGAGTGAAAGGGGGTTTTTGGGTGTGGGGATTGTTTATTGTCCGTGACGCCACCCACGGTTGTGGTGATTTGTTGGCACCACCGCTGCTCTGTATGGGGATCCCGGGAAGATGGTATGGAGCAGCCAGTTGTTGTGTTGCCCCTCCGTGGGTAGGGGTTGGTGATCCCGGGGCCCAGTGATGAGGTGGGAGATGCAGGGCTTGGTGGGCGCAGGGACGCGGGGGCAGCGCTGTGCCTTGCGGCACTGTGGTACTCACTCAGCCTGAGACGATGACACAGTTC
Organism: Anomaloglossus baeobatrachus; assembly: GCF_048569485.1. Classification (NCBI taxonomy): domain Eukaryota; kingdom Metazoa; phylum Chordata; class Amphibia; order Anura; family Aromobatidae; genus Anomaloglossus; species Anomaloglossus baeobatrachus. The sequence continues at coordinate 522,968,314 of NC_134357.1, forward strand.
TCGGTAAAACACACGGCTGGAAAGACGGTTCCCACGGACAGCTGCACTTGCTTTCCCCAGTAGGTGACGGTCCCTCTGTCCTGCACCTATGATGATAATGGTTGCGATGGGTTCCCACCGGTAACCCGCTCCCCGGCTTGGATATGGGCCGGAGGAGCCCTACTTTGCCCGCAGGCGCTGGCCCTGAGAAACTGGTGCCCTGGCGGTGGCGGTGTCTCTCCTCAATGGTTGGACTGTTGCCTTCAATCGGGACTTGGTTGTTTGGAGACAGACGTCCCCTTCACTGACAGATTTGGCAAATTTACGGCGACTCCTTGCCTTGCCGGGGTCCGAGAGGCCCCTGCCCTGGTGCTGACTGTTCTTCGTATACTGCTCCAGACCGCTGGGCCACTACCCGTCCGCGGTCCTTCCAGCAACCTCCGAGCAGCCCCCCTCCAGACTATCACCGCCGTCTGCTGACCTTGCTGACACTGTCCGGGCACACAGCCGGACCAACTTCAGGCTTTCTTACTGACACTTTTACTCTTTTCTTCTGCTCCTCTACTACTTCCTTCTACTTCACTCCCCTAAACTGCACTCTCTGTTTACTCCTTCTACTTCCTCCTCCTAGACTCATCTGCCTGGTTCTTCCCGCCTCCAGGGCTGTGTACTCCTCGGTGGGTGGAGCCAACCGCCTGGCCCACCCCCTGGTGTGAACATCAGCCCCTGGAGGAAGGCAACAAGGATTTTGGTAGCCTTAGTGTTCCTAACTGGGTTGTAGGGTGTGGTGGTGTGATGACCTGTGACCCCTGGCTTGCCCAGGGCGTCACAAATATCTGTCAAATCCACTAATTTAGGACAACCCGACTTTCTCTGGACAGCAGATGTTAAGAAAAAAAATGCATTGATCTGATCAGTTGTGATTTGCTTGCTATATCTTGTTCTCATGGGAGATTGGGTGATGCTCGACTGAGGTTTGTGTTAGGCTGCTTTCACACATCCGGTTTTTGCTGAGCGGCACAATACGGCGCTTTGCAGAAAAAACGCAACCTTTTTTTGCCGCCGGTTGCGTTTTTTTCTGCATAGACTTGCATTAGTGCCCTATTGTGCCGCATGGCCTTGCGTTGCGTCAGTTTTTTCCGGATGCGGCATATTTAGCCCATGCGGCGGACGGATTGAACGTTGCCTGGCACTTTTTTTGTGCGTCGAAAAAACTGCATCGCTGGTCCGGCGCGATGCGGCACCATTTACAATGCAAGCCTATGGACGCCGGATGCGGTTTTTTGAACTGCGCATGCTCAGTATCAAGCCGCATCTGTCAAAAAACGGACGGGCCGCATGGAAAAACTTATGCAACAGATCCATTTTTTTCGCCGCATCGGTTGCATAGGTTTTTGAGCCGGATTGAGCCGCACTGCAAAAATTGGATGTGTGAAAGCAGCCTTAGCTGCCTCCCTTCTCAAAAGCAAGCAAATATAGGGAGAGGTCAGTAGAGGCTAACTGTTCTCTGAAGTTTTTTTTTCAACTTCAATCAGAAAATGTATTTGTGTTACATGTTTTACATATTGTTATGTATATTTTATAAAATCTCTATATAATATCACATATTTAATATATTAATTTAAAGTGAAAAACAAAAAATTGTTTTCATTTTGGCAGGTGCCTATATCAGTCTTTCAAAAGAATGTGTGATATCTTCTAATGTTAAAGATGATCATGGTTTTAAACAAGAAACATCTGAAGAGCATGCCATCACTCCAGATAAACCCTCAGCTTTTCCAAAGAAAAACCTGTCATCTGATTATTTTCAACAAGTCCAATCTTTTGATTCATTACAGACTGGTAGAAAAATAAAAAATAACAGAAGAAATGTTGAACATCAAAAAACTCACAAGCGGAAAAAGTCTTATTCATGTTCACAATGTGGGAAATGTTATACTCGAAAAACAAATCTTATTTACCATCAAAAAACTCACACAAGGGAAAAACCATTTTTATGTCCTGAATGTGGGCGATGTTTTAAAAAGAACTCACATCTTCTTGAACATGAGAGACATCAGACATGTCAGAAGCCATTTTCATGTTTAGAGTGTGGGAAGTGTTTTAACCAGATATCAGATTTTGAAGCACATCAGAGATTTCATGTGGGAGATAAACCATTTTTATGTACAGAATGTGGGAAATGTTTTAACAAGAAATCTGTTCTTGAAGCACATGAAAGAATTCACACAGGAGTGAAGCCATATTCATGTTCTGAATGTCAAAAATGTTATAATCGAAAAATAGATCTTAATACTCATAAGAGAACTCACACAGGGGAGAAGCCATTTTTATGTTCTGAATGTGGGAGATGTTTTAACCAAAAATCACATCTTCTTACACATCATACAATTCACACAGGGGAGAAGCCATATTCATGTTCTGAATGTGGGAAATATTTCAGCCACAAATCACATGTTACTAGACATAAGAAAATTCACACAGGGGAGAAGCCATATTCATGTTCTGAATGTGGGAAATGTTTTAGACACAAATCACATCTTATTAGACATCAGAATGTTCACACAGGGGAGAAGCTCTATTCATGTTCCGAATGTGGGAAATATTTTAGCTACAAATCACATCTTATTAGACATCAGAAAATTCACACAGGGGAAAAGCCATATTCATGTTCTGAATGTGGAAAAAGTTACAATGCTAAATTACACCTTGTTGCACATCAGAGAATTCATACAGGGGAGAAGCCATTTTTATGCTCAGAATGTGGAAAATGTTTTAACCAGAAATCGCATCTTGTTACACATCAGAGAAGTCACACAGGGGCAAAGCCATATTCATGTTCAGAATGTGGGAAGTGTTTTAACCAGAAATCACATCTTGTTAGACATCATATAAGTCACAAAGGGGAGAAATCATGTTGATGTTCTGAATGTGGGAAAAAATTATAATGCTGCAATAAATCTCAAATGGGAAATGTTTTGCGCACTTGTTAACATTTGCCTTTTTGTATATGTTGGATGTGAGCACTAGTTGTATAATGCGGGCTCAGAAGTTGAGCATGATCCTTACAGGTATTAACAGTGTTCTACAGCCATCACTCATTATGGTACCAGCAATCCCAGATGGTGACCAAGGTTGACCCTGAAATGGTTCGCAGGCTGGTAAAAGTATGCGACATTTCAGTCCTTTTGGTAAATCTAAATGTATTTCTTTTTCTTTTTTGGCAAATAGATTGTAAGGTGGACTTCCTTTGTAGGTCAGTTTGTGGCAATAAGAACACGATGTCTGCACACAGTTTTCAATGAGTACACTCCCAAATGTAAGAATTCTGCCATTAACCGCTTCACGACCGCGGGCAGTAAAATTACGTCCTATTTTAACGTGACTTAACGACCAGGGACGTAATTTTAGTGCCTAAAGTTCATTTGATTGCCGTGGCCATAGCAACGGCTTTCAAATGATGTCCCCTGCTGTTTCTTACAGCAGGGGATCTTTGCTTCACCCCAGGGGGGGTGGCATCGCCACCCCCCATCGACGATCGATGTGATTGGCTGTTCAAATCTGAACCGCCAACCACATCTTTCGCACTGATTTCGGTAAAAATAATGCCGGAAATAGTGCGATACTGTGAGATCCGGCTATGATGTGCTGTAGCAGGTACAGCAGATCATAGGTGGATCTCAAACATGCCGCCCCCAGCCCCTGCAGCACTGATTTGAGCGATCGTGCTATGACGCGCAATCGCTCCAATCAGTGTGCAGTGGGGCGGTTTGATTTGCTGGTGGCCGCCCTCCCCAGGCCTGTGCTGGTCTGGGGACCCTCCCCCAACATGTCTGCAGCGTGCAGCACTGGCTGGTACTAGTGGTACCACGCCACCGCTGCTGCTGCCGCTGCTGTCACGTCACGGAGCAGGAGCAGGAGCGGTGAGTATTGTGCTCACCTTGCAGCCCCTGCGCGCTCTTGTGATTGCTCCTGCGCGCTCCCGTAATGGCCCCTGCCCGTGCCCCCTTGCGATCTGCCCCCCCGACATCCCGATCTGTCCCCCCGACATCCCGATCTGCCCCCCCGACATCCCGATCTGCCCCCCACGACATCCCGATCTGCCCCCCGCCATCCCAATCTGCCGGCCTCCCCCGTGATCTCTATTCTGCAGCTCCTCCGGTATCTCCCTCCTCCTCTGCTCTCCCCCTCTGCTGTCCCCCCGACGTCCTCTTACCTGTCTTCACCGGCCGATCACATCTGCCTCCATCGCTGGGTCCTTCTTCCTGGGTCTTCTGCTGAGCTGTCCAACTTCCTGCCTGCTGCTCCTGTAAAGCTGTTCCTCCTGCTAATCCTCTGGGTACTGTGAGTATAACTTTTTTTTTTTCTTTTTTTTTCCTCTATCCCCTGTCCATTTTTACACCTCATGCGTCCGTGCGTCCCGCCGAGCGCTGATCAGGGATGCACATAACGGATTGGCATCCCTGCTCAATTTTTGGTGTGACAAAAAGCATCGGGGATACGGAAAAAAAAGTCACGCCAAAAAATGAGCAGGGATGCCGATCCGTTATGTGCATCCCTGATCAGCGCTCGGCGGGACGCACGGACTGATGCGATACTTTTTTTTCCGTATCCCCGACGCTTTTTGTATCGCATCAGTCCGTGCGTCCCGCCGAGCGCTGATCAGGGATGCACATAACGGATTGGCATCCCTGCTCAATTTTTGGCGTGACAAAAAGCATCGGGGATACGGGAAAAAAAAGTCACGCCAAAAATTGAGCAGGGATGCCGATCCGTTATGTGCATCCCTGATCAGCGCTCGGCGGGACGCACGGACTGATGCGATACAAAAAGCGTCGGGGATACGGAAAAAAAAGTATCGCATCTGTCCGTGCGTCCCGCTGAGCGCGGATCAGCATCCCTGCTCAATTTTTGGCGTGACTTTTTTTTTTTTTTTTCCCGTATCCCCAGCGCTTTTTGTATCTCATCTGACCGTGCCTCCTGCAGCGGCCGATCAGTGCATTGCATCTGTGCGTTTGAAAAGTCAAATGGCGTTCCTTGTCTTCTGAGCCCCGCCATGCGCCCAAACAATTGATTTCCACCACATATGAGGTATCTGCGTACTCGGGACAAATTGCACAATACGTATTATGGTGCATTTTTTCCTGGTACCGCTTTAAAAAGAAAAAAAAAAGCTACCTTGTTGCTGCAAAAATTTAAAAAAAATAAATCATTTTCACGGTTCAACGTTATCAACTTTCAGTGGAGCTCCTGGGGGTACAAGGGGCTCAACAAACTTCTAGATAAATTCCTTGAGGGGTCTAGTTCCAAAATGGGGTAATTTGTGGGGAAGCTCCACTGTTTAGGCACCATAGGGGGGGGGGTCTAAAAACGTGACATGGCGTCCGCTAATGATTCCAACCAATTTTGCTGTCAAATGGTGCCCTTCTCTTCTGAGCCACGCCATGCGCCCAACAATTACTTTCCACCACATGTGAGGTATCTGCGTACTCAGGAAAAATTGCACAATACATTTTATGGTGCATTTTTTCCTGATACCCTTGTGAAAAAAAAGCTACCTGGTTCAAGTAACAGTTCTGTGGTAAAACAAAAGAAAATTGTATTCATGGCTCAACATTATCGACTTCTGTGGAGCCCCTTGAGGCTCACCAAACATCTAGATAAACTCCTTGAGGGGTCTAGTTTCCAAAATGGGGTCACTTGTGGGGGAGCTCCACTGTTTAGGCACCTCAGGGGGTCTCCAAACGTGACATGGTATCCGCTAATGATTCAAACAAATTTTGCTGTCAAATGGTGCTCCTTCTCTTCTGAGCCCCGCCATGCGCCCAAACAATTACCTTCCACCACATATGAGGTATCGTCGTACTCAGGAAAAAATGCACTATAAATTTCATTGTGTATTTTTTCCTGATACCCTTGTAGAAAAAAAAGCTACTTAGTTGAAGCAACAGTTTTTTGTGGTTAAAAAAAAAAAAATTCTTTTCACGGCTCAACGTTATAAACTTGAAGTGAAGTTCCCAGGTGTTCAAAGTGCTCACCAAACATCTAGAAAATTATTTGAGGGCTCTAGTTTCCAAAATGGGGTCACTTGCGGGGGAGCTCCATTGTTTAGGGGGTCTTCAAATCTGACATGGCGTCCGCTAATGAGTGCAGCTAATTTTGCGTTCAAAAATTCAAATGGCGCTCCTTCCCTTTCGAGCTCTGCCGTGTGCCCAAACATTTGATTTCCACCACATATGAGGTATCTGCGTACTCAGGAGAAAATGGACAATACATTTTATGTTGCATTTTTTCCTGATACCCTTGTAAAAAAAAAAGCTACCTAGTTGAAGCAACAGTTTTGTGGTAAAAAAAATGTTTTTTCTTTTCACGGCTCAACGTTATAAATTTTTGTGAAGCCCCCAGGTGTTCAAAGTGCTCACCAAACATCTAGAAAAATTATTTGAGGGCTCTAGTTTCCAAAATGGGGTCACTTGTGGGGGAGCTCCATTGTTTAGGCACCTCAGGGGGTCTTCAAACCCGACATGGCGTCCGCTAATGAGTGCAGCTAATTTTGCGTTCAAAAATTCAAATGGCGCTCCTTGCCTTTCGACCTCTGTCGTGCACCCAAACAATTGATTTTTACCCCAGGGGTATCAGCGTACTCAGGAGAAAATGCACAATAAATTGTAGGGTGCACTTTCTCTTTTCTCCCTTGTAAAAATGAAAATTTTATGGCTAAAGTAACATTTTTGTGTTTAAAAAGTAAAATTTTCATTTTTTCCTTCCACATTGCTTTGGTTCCTGTGAAGCACCTAAAGGGTTAATAAACTTCTTGGATGTGGTTTTGAGCAGTGTGAGGGGTGCAGTTTTTAGAATGGGGTCACTTTTGGGTATTTTCTGTCACCTCGGCCTCTCAAAGTCACTTCAAATGTGATGTGGTCCCTAAAAAAATTATTTTGCAAATTTTGTTGGAAAAATTAGAAATTGCTGATGAACTTTGACCCCTTTTAACTTCCTAACGAAAAAAAAATCATTCGAAAATTGCGCTGATGTAAAGTAGACAAGTGGGAAATGTTATTTCGTAACTATTTTGTGTGACATATCTCTCAGATTTATGGGCATAAATTTTCAAAGTTTGAAAATTGCGAAATTTTCCAAATTTTCGCACAATTTCCTAAATTTTCACAAATAAACGCAAAAAGTTTCCGCCTAAATTTGCAACTGACATGAAGTACAATATGTCACGAAAAAACAATCTCAGAATCGCCAGGATCCGTTGAAGCGTTCCAGAGTTATAACCTGTCAAAGTGACACTGGTCAGAATTGCAAAAAATGGCTCGGTCATTAGGGTGTTTTAGTGGCCGGGGGTGAAGGGGTTAAAGTGGTTAGCCGGGACTTGTTGTTTTTTTTCTTCTATGGGGCTTAGCACGTATTGGTAGGTAGCTGCTAACTATCTGCTTGTTCAGTCATACGTCAATTTCTCCATGCTCAGAGTGATCACAGGAATGCACCTGGCCCCAACTCTCACCTGTGAAGTCATGTTGATTGATAGCTGGCTCCCCTCTGCTTAACTTGGTGCAAGCGCACTGAGTTAGACCACATCTACTCTTTCAGTATTTCGTTAGTATTTTACATAAGTATTTCTAAGCCAAAATCATGAGTGGAACGATCAGAGGAAAAGTATAAGACATGTGCATCACTTGTGCATTTTTTTACCCACTCCTGATTTTGGCTTACAAATAGTTATGTAAAATACTGATCAAATACTGAACGTGGATTTACTTAGATTTAGAATGCATGAGCTGACACATGAGCAGTGCAAAAAACTCTGAAAATTACTCTGATTTTCAGTGAGTATCAGTTTAACCCCTTTACGCCCTTGGACGTACCCATACATCTGAATTGCTGTTTCTTCATTCTGACTCACAAAAAGCAAATTAAAAAGTGATCAAAAAATATTATGTGGCCCAAAATGTTACCAATAAAAACTCCAACTCATCCCGCAAAAAGCAAGCCCTCACATCACTCTGTTGGCAGAAAAATGAAAAAAATGATAGTCTTCAAATTTCAGTGATGCAAAAACGTTTATTTTGTAAAAAAGCATTTTTAGTGTGATAGTAGCCAAACCTAAAATTATTATATAAATCTGGTATAGCCGTAATTATACTGATACTTATAGGTGAATGGCGTAAAAAAACGCCAATTTTTCAACTGCTGTTGATTTGTTCAGTCTGCCTCCCAAAGCTTGCAGTAAGGCTCTGTTCATATTTATCCGGTGCTCTATGCTGACCGCTTACACCGGAAATGATGTGTAAATCTCTGAAAAACATTATTCAGACAAAATTCCCAATGGAAAATTCACTGTAATGAGGCAGAGGGAGTCACTTTGAACTCCCATCTGGCCTATGGTCCATCGTCTTACTTGTCTTTTTGGGCGTGCACAAAAGTGCAGTCATCAACAGTTTTGTTCACATTTGAAAGAATGAACACAGCTGAGCAGAGGCCAAACAGAGTTTGCAGTAACTCTGCTGCCTCATTAGTGAATAGATCCGTCAGGGGTTTCACCTGAATAATGTATTTTGGAAATGTAGATGGAAACCCCGGTGTAAGTGCTCATAAAACAGCACAAAATAAACCTGAACTGATACAAAATGTTCAGTACCCAAATCGCCAAATAGCATTCAACTCAACCCACAAAAACACAAGTCCCTTCTCAGGTCCATCATCTAACAGAAATACAGGGGGCTTCAATGTTACTGGTAGCACAAAGTCTCTGGAAAAATGTTATGGCTCTGCCACTCAAAAAAGAAATGGAGTGTAATCTTCTCTCCAAAATTCAAATGATCCCCTCCCTTCTGAGCCCCAGAATGTGCCTAAACCACAATTAACATTAATTTGGCATTACTGTAGTGAGGAGAACCTGTTTAATTTATGGGGTGCAGATTTTCAGAAGCCCAAGCTGGGCACAATGTATGGGCACTGCAATGTTCTGGGCACGACAGAGGCTTATTTTTAATTCAGCAAAATTCAATGTGTTTGACTCCATGGATGTTTTCCAGAGACTAAATCATCACTACATCCATAGATGAACTCCCAGAGGGATGTAATTTCCAAAATGTGGGCACTTGGGTTTCTGCCGTTCTGGCACTTAGGGGCTCTCCAAATGGAGTTGGCAAACTATTATAGGAAAAACTGTGCTCCAAAAATCAAATGGCTCGCCTTCCTTCCCAAACCCTGTGGTGTGGCCAAACAGTACTGTACAGTCATGTTGGGTATTGCCACGTTCAGGAGAAATTGTGCAAGACATTATAAGGCCTTTTTTACCGATTCCCCTTGTGAAAATTGGAAATCTTGGGTTAAAGCAACATTTTAGTGGTGAGAATGTAATTTCGTCGCCCAATAGTGCGGCCAAACAGTATTGTACAGTCACATGTGGAGTATTGCCACATTCAGGAGACATTTTGTAATACATTATGGGACCTTATTTACATATTCCTGTTTTGAAAATTAGAAATCTGAGGTTAAAACAACATTTTAGTGGTAAAAATGTATTTTTTGTTCACGTTCCAATAGTATAACATTTGTGACATGCCTGTAGAGTCAATATGGACTTGTATCAGAGTTTGATCAGAGTGGGATCAATTTTTCTCAAAGGCTCGAGAGTGTCGGAAGTCAGCTCTGGAAGGCAAAGACAGGGACTCCGTAAAAAAAAAGCACACGGGGTTACAGTCCTAAAAGCTAAGTGTTTATTCACACTACCATAAACACAAACGTAAGTACATTCGCTGTTGCAAGCGTAAACAGTACCATGGGACCACAGATCCCGGGCTTACCATGTCATGGGAGGGTGTAACTAAACGACCACCTAGTTCATTGCTAGAGCCACTGACGGTGTAATATAGACTTGGGCCACAGGTAGCCACCAGGTGCTATTCTCAGAGCAGTCCCCGAGCCTGACAGCTGAGCCGAGCAGGTCAGCCACAGAGCAGGCTGACTTCAGAAATGCAGTATAAAACTCTCCAGCTTCCTTCATCTTTAAGACCCGCAACACACATCCGTTTAATTTGTACGTGTGCGGTACGTATCTGCACGTACCTGTAGACACGTACACACGGAGACCCATGTTGTTCTATGGTAGATGGCACACACACATAAAATCACACGGAACGTGTGTCCGTGTGATAAGTACGTGTGTGCGCTTTTCTACACGGACAACATGTCCGTTTTTGGCCGGCATCACGCAGGCACGGACCCGCTAAAGTCTATAGGTCCGTGCCTGCACAGACCGCACACAGAGTATGTCCGTGTTCAGCACGTTTCGTGCGTGTGCGTTTTTACACTAGCGATCTTATTTTTTTTTTTTTTAAATTATATTCAGTATACTTACCTTTTTTTCTGCTGTTCTCAGTCATACTTATATTGGCGCTCGTTTTTTTTCTTCCCCCGGCTCATACCGCTCCCCGATCACCAGCGCGGCGAGGAACAGCTGTGCAGAGAATACGCGGCAACAATTACTTTGAAAATGCCGGCCGCTCATTAATCAATCTCGTATTCCCTGCTTTCCCCACCCACTGGCACCTATGATTGGTTGCAGTCAGACACGCCCCCATGCTGAGTGACAGCTGTCTCACTGCACCCAATCACAGCAGCCGGTGGGCGTGTCTATACTGTGCAGTAAAATAAATAAATAATTTAAAAAAACGGCGTGCGGTCCCCCCCATTTTAATACCAGCCAGATAAAGCCATACGGCTGAAGGCTGGTATTCTCAGGATGGGGAGCCCCACGTTATGGGGAGCCCCCCAGCCTAACAATATCAGTCAGCAGCCGCCCAGAATTGCCGCATACATTATATGCGACAGTTCTGGGACTGTACCCGGCTCTTCCCGATTTGCCCTGGTGCGTTGGCAAATCGGGGTAATAAGGAGTTTTTGGCAGCCCAAGCTGCCAATAAATGCTAGATTAATCATGTCAGGCGTCTCCCCGAGATACCTTCCATGATTAATCTGTAAGTGACAGTAAATAAACACACCCGAAAAAATCCTTTATTAGAAATAAAAAACACAACATATACCCTGGTTCACCACTTTAATAAGCCCAAAAAAAGCCCTCCATGTCCGGCGTAATCCAGGATGGTTCAGCGTCGCTTCCAGCTCTGCTGCATGGAGGTGACCGGAGCTGCAGAAGACACCGCCGCTCCTGTCAGCTCCACGCAGCTAAGGAAGGCAATAGCGCGATCAGCTGTATTCAGTGTTGGCCGCGAGTAACCTCAGTGACAGCTCAGCTGATCGCGCTATTGCTTTCATTAGCTGCGTGGAGCTGACAGGAGCGGCTGTGTCTTCTGCAGCTCCGGTCACCTCCATGCAGCAGAGCTGGAAGCGACGCTGGACCATCCTGGATTACGCCGGACATGGAGGGATTTTTCGGGCTTATTAAAGTGGTGAACCAGGGTATAGGTTTGTGTTTATTATTTCTAATAAAGGATTTTTTCGGGTGTGTGTGTGTTTATTTACTGTCACTTACAGATTAATCATGGAAGGTATCTCGGGGAGACGCCTGACATGATTAATCTAGGATTTATTGGCAGCTATGGGCTGCCAAAAACTCCTTATTACCCCGATTTGCCAACGCACCAGGGCAAATCGGGAAGAGCCGGGTACAGTCCCAGAACTGTCGCATATAATGTATGCAGCAATTCTGGGCGGCTGCTGACTGATATTGTTAGGCTGGGGGGCTCCCCATAACGTGGGGCTCCCCATCCTGAGAATACCAGCCTTCAGCCGTATGGCTTTATCTAGCTGGTATTAAAATGGGGGGGACCGAACGCCGTTTTTTTTAATTATTTATTTTACTGCATAGTATAGACACGCCCACTGGCTGCTGTGATTGGGTGCAGTGAGACAGCTGTCACTCAGCGTGGGGGGCGTGTCTGACTGCAACCAATCATAGGCGCCGGTGGGTGGGGAAAGCAGGGAATACGAGATTGATTAATGAGCAGCCGGCATTTTCAAAGTAATTGTTGCCTTCACAGGTGACCGCTAATCAGTACGCGGCACACAGACAGAGCCGTGGCATGACAATGAAGTCGGGTGAAGTTCACCCAAGTTCATTCTCATCGCGCAACTCTGTCTGCTGTCAGCCGACATGTATCAACGACATTGTGCAACACACAAACGGACATTCCACACGGACATTCCACGTACACATACACGGGCATTTTACACACAAACACGGACATTTTACACGTACACACGGCTCGCATACGCCATCACACAAATGCCATATGTACCGGAGAAACGCCCCAAAAAAACGGAACACGGACCCGAAAAACGGATTGTAAGACAAGCACGTTTTTTTTTGCGGAAGTGTGTTTTAGGCCTTACACACCATTACTGATGCACTCTGGCTGCCTTTATGCATTCTTAATTCCTACAGCTTAGCAACTCAGGTGTTCCCCTGAAAATCTGGATCAGCAAGAATGGTCCAGGTCAGACTATACCTTCTGTTATCCAGTCTGAAAGGCATTTGATGGTAGAAATGTACCTTCCATCCAGAACCACACCCTTCAATGTTCAAACAGTGGACTCAGGACTAGACATCTGCATTTCCCTGCAGCGTGCCTGCCCGATGTTCCACTTTAAACTTAAAAATTTACAGGGACAGGAACCACCTGGTAACCCGAACATTCCCCTACTTGGCTTGACTCATCCACATAGAGAATGATTGGTCACCAAGCAGAATGTCAGCCCCAACAAATAATAGTGGAGAGGCTCGAATGCCTAATTAATTGCGAGACACTCCCTCTCCACTATACCTAATCTAGTTTTAGCTGGGGTAAGCCTTCAACTAAGGAAAAGAACAGGCTGCTCTTCCCCGTTAATCTGGGACATCACTGTACCTAGACGCACTTCTAATACACTGTGTGCAGAATTATTAGTCAAATGAGTATTTTGATCACATTGTCTCTCCAGTAAAGGAGACAAACTCTAGCACAGCGCCACCTATTGGAAGTAGCGATCCTAAAAGTCACAAGTGGATTTTCAACAATCCATTGCAATATGACTCAGGATATATAAGCCAGATCAGAATCCCAATTTGCAGACACGGTGTTTCGGGGTGCTTGCCCCTCGTCAGTGCAAAGTATGGGGGTGTCTGATCTGGCTCATGAGAAAGCTATGTGGGGACCACGGGGGAACACTATTCTCCTTAAGGAGACTTTGCAAGCCAGTCTGGCTGCCAGGTAAGGGGACTTATAGCTGCAATGCCCCTCTGGGAAATATTCAAATTGTCTCTCCAGTAAAGGAGACAAACTCTAGCACAGCGCCACCTATTGGAAGTAGCGATCCTAAAAGTCACAAGTGGATTTTCAACAATCCATTGCAATATGACTCAGGATATATAAGCCAGATCAGAATCCCAATTTGCAGACACGGTGTTTCGGGGTGCTTGCCCCTCGTCAGTGCAAAGTATGGGGGTGTCTGATCTGGCTCATGAGAAAGCTATGTGGGGACCACGGGGGAACACTATTCTCCTTAAGGAGACTTTGCAAGCCAGTCTGGCTGCCAGGTAAGGGGACTTATAGCTGCAATGCCCCTCTGGGAAATATTCAAATTGTCTCTCCAGTAAAGGAGACAAACTCTAGCACAGCGCCACCTATTGGAAGTAGCGATCCTAAAAGTCACAAGTGGATTTTCAACAATCCATTGCAATATGACTCAGGATATATAAGCCAGATCAGAATCCCAATTTGCAGACACGGTGTTTCGGGGTGCTTGCCCCTCGTCAGTGCAAAGTATGGGGGTGTCTGATCTGGCTCATGAGAAAGCTATGTGGGGACCACGGGGGAACACTATTCTCCTTAAGGAGACTTTGCAAGCCAGTCTGGCTGCCAGGTAAGGGGACTTATAGCTGCAATGCCCCTCTGGGAAATATTCAAATTGTCTCTCCAGTAAAGGAGACAAACTCTAGCACAGCGCCACCTATTGGAAGTAGCGATCCTAAAAGTCACAAGTGGATTTTCAACAATCCATTGCAATATGACTCAGGATATATAAGCCAGATCAGAATCCCAATTTGCAGACACGGTGTTTCGGGGTGCTTGCCCCTCGTCAGTGCAAAGTATGGGGGTGTCTGATCTGGCTCATGAGAAAGCTATGTGGGGACCACGGGGGAACACTATTCTCCTTAAGGAGACTTTGCAAGCCAGTCTGGCTGCCAGGTAAGGGGACTTATAGCTGCAATGCCCCTCTGGGCATGTTGTCCTACTCCAAGCTGTATAGGCTTGAGAGCCAACTACCAATTAAGTAAATCAAGTGATGTGCATCTCTGTAAGGAGGAGGGGTGTGGTGTAATGACATAAACACCCTATATAAGGTGTACTTAATTATTAAGCAACTTCCTTTCCTTTGGAAAAATGGGTCAGAAGAGAGATTTAATGGGCTCTGAAAAGTCCAAAATTGTGAGATGTCTTGCAGAGGGATGCAGCAGTCTATAAATTGCCAAACTTTTGAAGCGTGATCACCGAACAATCAAGCATTTCATGGCAAATAGCCAACAGGGTCGCAAGAAGCGTGTTGGGCAAAAAAGGCGCAAAATAACTGCCCATGAACTGAGGAAAATCAAGCGTGAAGCTGCCAAGATGCCATTTACCACCAGTTTGGCCATATTTCAGAGCTGCTACGTTATTGGAGTATCAAAAAGCACTAGGTGTGCCATACTCAGGAACATCGCCAAGGTAAGGAAGGCTGAAAAATGACCACCTTTGAACAAGAAACATAAGATAAAACATCAAGACTGGGCCAAGAAATATTTTAAGACTGATTTTTCAAAGGTTTTATGGACTGATGAAATGAGAGTGACTCTTGATTGGCCAGATGGATGGGCCAGAGGCTGGATCAGTGAAGGGCAGAGAGCTCCACTCCGACTCAGACGCCAACAAGGTGAAGGTGGGGTACTGGTATGGGCTGGTAACATCAAAGATGAACTTGTGGGACCTTTTCGGAATGAGGATGGAGTGAAGCTCAACTCCCAGATCTACTGCCAGTTTCTAGAAGACAACTTCTTCAAGCAGTGGTACAGGCAGAAGTCGATATCATTCAAGAAAAACATGATTTTCATGCAGGACAATGCTCCATCACATGCATCCAACTACTCCACAGCGTGGCTGGCCAGTAAAGGTCTAAAAGATGAAAAAACAATGACATGGCCCCCTTGTTCACCTGATCTAAACCCCATAGAGAACCTGTGGTCCCTCATAAAATGTGAGATCTACAGGGAGGCAAAACAGTACACCTCTCGGAACAGTGTCTGGGAGGCTGTGGTGGCTGCTGCACGCAATGTTGATCGTAAACAGGTCAAGCAACTGACAATCTATGGATGGTAGGCTGTTGAGTGTCATCATAAAAAAAGTGGCTATATTAGACACTAATTTTTTTGGGGTTTTGTTTTTGCATGTCAGAGATGTTTATTTCTAAATTTTGTGCAGTTATATTGGTTTACCTGGTGAAAATAAACAAGTGAGATGGGAATATATTTGGTTTTTATTAAGTTGCCTAATAATTCTGCACAGTAATAGTTACCTGCAAAAACAGATATCCTCCTACTATAGCCAAATCTAAAAAAAAAACCACTCTAACTTCCAAAAATATTAAGCTTTGATATTTGAGTCTTTTGTGTTGATTGAGAAACTAGTTGTTGATCAATAATAAAAAAAATCCTCTAAAATACAAGTTGCCTAATAATTCTGCACACGGTGTACATCTGTCTGCACGAAGTCTGATGTAATCAGAACAGGTGTTCCACACAACATTGACTTCAAAGACATGAAGCCTCCTCAGCCTGATTATTCCACTGGACCATTACGGACTTCCTACCTTTTGGACAGTCCATCAATGGAGCCGACAATGTGGCAAAATTGGGATTAAATTTCCTATTATATCTGATTAACCCAAATAAAGCTCTACTTGCTTCGCTGTGAGGGGATGGGAACAGTTCTGAATTGCTTCTACTTTGTGTACTTGGGGTTTGATAACGGCACAGACTCTATATGCACACGTGAAACAAGTGCGCCCGTTTTTGTGGCAGAACCCATGATGCTGAATTTATGGGACACAGTTATTGTGAATGGTATAAACTCCCCTGATGAGTGAAGGTGATGACGAAACGCTTCGGAAGCAACCTTACAGATCTGCACATGGTGCGATGACAGGAGGAATTATATCCTGATCTGCAATAGGAATTCTTGATCCCTAAAAACAGGATGATGGTGGCGACTATAAAAAGGAAGGTCGATCATGCCTGAATACCCTGTGATGGGAATCTTTAGATGAGCCTAATTGGGTGAGATCTTTCCATATCTTTAAACATGAACAGTCATAACTTGTAAATGATGTTCAGTGGTTTGAACTGGTAAACATCAGGTCTCACCTTGTTTGTAAAAAATTCTGGTTTTCCTCTTTTTGGGGGGAGGGGTGGCTCCCCTCACGGGTGAGTACGGGATCTTGATATTATTGTGAATACTGCTATTCACAGGGATTCTTTGTCTATTGTGCTGTACATGTATGCTGGGCCCTTTTGTCCTCTGGTGTGACCCAACTACATGTTTACTTTTATGTTCATGTTTCTATGTGACTTTTGTCACTTTTAACTTTCATGTAATTAAAAGTTAAGTTTTAGGAGTCTTTGTTCCAACCTTTTAGATTTTTGTATGTCTCCTTGACCCTATTTTGCTACTTATTATATACCGTCTGTGGGTCTACAGTTTATTAGTATCCAGGTTATAATTTTTGATAACTCCTCGCCCAATAAATACCATAGGTACAGAGCTTCTTCCACCCCTAAGGTACATTTTTTGGGTATGGCGGAGAAAATCCACTGATGCTTGAACCTCTGGTAAGTGACTCTCCCAATCCACACTAAGTGCCACAATGTCATGCAAGCCAAAAGATAATACCTTATACTGATACACCTCTTCAGCTTTACAAAGGTCGCCTTCTCCTTAGCGGCCTCCATCAGGGGCACCTGATAGTACACTGTGGTCTAGTGTCAAAAAGTACCAAGCATGCCCTAACCTCTCTATTAACTCATTCCTCCGGGGCAATACCATTTGGCTTAGGTATTAAACCTATCGGACTAGCCTATTCCCTCCTGGACTCCGTCATGACCCCTAGCTGTAGCATTGATTTCACCTTCTCCTAGATGGCTTGTAGACGAGCAACAGGCACCTGATAAGGCTTTGATCAGACATTTTGCATGGGGCTCAGTAATAATTTAATGTTAAATTATAGTGGCACATCCAGTGAGTTTGGAGAAGAAATCCATATTCTGGCTAACAAACTCCCGGATTTCCTGAAGCTGTATGGAGGACAAAACCACAGGAGGTAACTGAGCTTTCCCCACAGGAAATGCAGGCAGCAGATTGTCCCCACCATGGCTTTCCCTATCCATCCAGGGCTTCAGCAAATTGATATGGTAGACCTGCTCTGGTTTGCTTCACCCTGGCTGGTGTATCTTGCAGTTTACTGGCCCCAAATTCTCTATTATCGCATAGGAATTTGTCTATAGTGGGCACAAGTACCAGCACCTGATCCACAGGGTTAAAGATTCTTACCTGAGCCGCCTAATTATAGACTCAACTCTGAGCCAGTTGTGCCACCTTCAAATACTCCCAGTACTCCCAGACAAGTGGCAGAACTGTCTCAATTCTTTCCTGCATTTTTGCAACATGTTCTGTCACAGAAAGAAAGAATCCAGCTCTTGACCATGCGATTTTCTTCAATAGTTTAAGTGAATTGTGTGACGCCCTGGCAAAACCAGTTAGTCACAAAAGTGTACATCCTCCTTGTTACCACCAGAAACCCACACTTAGGCATAACACACAGCCATTAAACCCTAGCCACCCCCTCATGATAATAAGGACACACCAGTGGGCGGGATCAGGCGGATGAGAACGCCGACCTATGGGTCCTGATGTGTCAGAGGCGGGAACACAGTGGATCAAGTTCAGGCATTGAAGTGTAGACAGTCAAGTGGAAGTGGGGCACACACTGAGAAGTGTATTCAGGGGTAATAGCCCTTGGACTACCCGGCTAGGTGGCAGACAGTGAACAGGGCCACAGGCGACGGAGATCCGGTCGCGGGAGACCTAAAGTGGACCAGGGCAGGGTTGTAGCCCACCGGTGCCGATAGCAGGAATCTGGTCCGGAGGCCGTGCACAGTCGGGGTGCCTGGACCCTAGGGCGAGGAAGGTTGCAAGCCCCTCTCCAATTATCCAGTCGGGGACAAGGTTCCAGACTTTGTCCCATTAACTGCCCAGATAGAGCAAAACGGAAGCCCAACGCGGGGGATAGGGTGTCCGTCAGAACCCACTGAGATCCCAAGGGTCAGCTTTCGCGGGCCACAGCTCCCAACACATACAGAACCGGGAGTGGACTTCTCTGTTCTATGCTAAGTCGTCCAAAAGAGAAACTGTGGAAAAAGAAGCGCAATAGGGTCTTACCCCAATATATACAGGGTGAGGAAATGAGCAATACTACTCACCAAAAGGGGTTGTGAAAGTCACAACTCCTATAACAGCATGTAACTCCAAGCCACGGCAGCGGTCCCCATAAGGCAGATAACAGAGAGCATTAGAGATGGGTTTCAAAGCCGCGCCAATGACCAACAGATCATGAAAGCTTAAGATTAATGTTGCTTTATTTCATGCACAGGTCTACGCGTTTCAGGAGACACAGCTCCCTTCCTCAGGACAAACTGGCAAAGAACATCAAATCTGCTGTATAGAGGAGAGCCTACACAACATTATATTCCTTTGGGGGTGTGTCATGACGTCATCTCTAAGGTATATAATGTTGTGTAGGCTCTCTATACAGCAGATTTGATGTTCTTTGCCAGTTTGTCCTGAGGAAGGGAGCTGTGTCTCCTGACACGCGTAGACCTGTGCATGAAATAAAGCAACATTAATCTTAAGCTTTCATGATCTGTTGGTCATTGGCACGGCTTTGAAACCCATCTCTACTGCTCTCTGTTAAGTCGTCCAAAAGGAAAGACAAACACAAAGTGCAGGAGGAAGGGATACCTGTTCATTAACCTGCGTGCGGGACCCGAATGCACCCTCCTAAGGCAGCCGGCCACTGGCAACTTGGTTTACTACTGGACTTGTGTGAAATTATTGAACTGTGAGTACGCCATTGTCCCCCGGTCCAGCCCGACACGCCACCTCCAGCAGCCATCACTCCCGTGTTCAATCCGCGGGCCCTGGGACTACACCTCCCCTACCCGTGGAGGGGATCCCATCTTGCTGCCCCGCTCCATCAGACCCGGGCGCTCCATCACCAGGCAGCGGCGATGCTACCATCCCTTACCGCAACCCACGGGTGGCGTCACAGACACAACAACTCCCCTGTAAATATCCCCTTTCCAACGGTTGTGAGGACGGGCGGCCATGAGAGCCCGGGTCAGGTCACCACTCGAGCCGTAGCAGTAACCCGGATCCGAGCAGGCCCCCGAGAGAGAAGCGGCAGCGCGCCCCGCCCGCAACAATTGCATAACAAACAGATCAATAACGCATGAGAAGCGTGTTCATCAATGCGTTTCAAGTGCTCATACCACTAATAGTTGATCCACTTTAGTGCCCGCTGATCATTTTCCCTGGGAGGGAGTGTATTTTATTTCATTTGGTACTGAAGTGGTTAGGGTGCATTTCTATACTGCAGTGTTCTAACTGAGTTGTAACCTCAGCTGCAGTCACTCCCTTCTTTTGTAAATATCCCCTCCTTATGTTGGCTGTAGCTCATTCCTATGCCAACCATGTTGCAGGAACTCACTGCATAGCAGTGGGGTCATTACTATTGTAGCTGCAAAGTTTCCTATAGAAGTATCCAAAGAGTGCTTTTTGTTGTGTCTTTCCCCACCCATTTCTCTTTCCTTCCTTGCATTGTCTTATTGTAGTGGAGAGACTAGCATCTCGTTGGCCTTCAGTAGTCAGGTTGAGTTCAAGGCCAGCTAGGGCCTAGGCGACGGAACAGTGTTCAGAGGGGGAATGACCCATCTAGGGGTATAGGGAGTGCAGGGATAAGCCTCAGGTGAGTGTCTCTTCTCCCTAGCACCAGGGTCTTCCACTCACCGGGCATGACAATCCTGATGTTCCCACTGTGTTATGCTGCTTGGTGGGTGTGCCATGTAATGCTCACTGCCAGAAATGGTGCTGCAGTGAGCTGAAGTGGACCCACTGGACCACAGTGAGACCCCGGCACTATAGTTTTGTGGGGTAAAGTCCTGGACTGTGGCAGCTGATCCCTATGGCGGACACAGGAGCAGGCAGGACAGAGTCTCAGGTGCAGACAGACCACCAGGGTAGCTGAGGCAGACAGCACAGGCAGAACAGACAGGTAGAGTCACTAGCACCAACAGGGCAGGAAGGACAGGCAGAGTTACTAGCAAGGCGGATCGCACTGCCAGGATGGACAAAGTCAGTAGTACCAAAGGCAGGACAGACAGATATCAGGTACAGGTATGACGGGATTAGAACCAGATGCCAACAGGACAGGATGTGATGGAACCAGGTACAGGCAGGAACCAGATGCCAGCAGGGCAGGAAGGGCTGGGACCAGAGACAGGACTGGAACCCGGTGCCAACAGGCAGGACGGCCTGGGACCAGGTACAGGTAGGGACAGGACTGGAACCAGGTGCCAACAGGCAGGACGGACTGGGACCAGGTACATTTTTGTACAAAAAGGACCTGGCTCGACCACTATTATCAATAGGTGCTCTGGAGAAAAAAATAGTCAATACAATAGCAAATATACTCCGGCACACTGAGAGAAATGTATGAGAGAAGTCCAAAATGGTGCTCAAAAAATCATTTTTATTATTTTGTATTCTTATAGTATTCACCGTCCAACGTTTCAACCCGTTTTCTTCAAGGACTATGTCAAATTAGAGTAAACATTTTTCTGAATAGGTTTTCAGAGGAGCACCCAGGTGTATCAGGCAGATACGGAGATTCTCATGTCAGAATTACGCTGTTGCTTACAAGGTGTCAAGTCATCAAGCAAAGTGGTAGGATATGGAGAAGAAAAGGACCAAGTCCGTCTAATGAACCAAACCGAGACATATATGAATACACAATATGGTATGGGGTTATTGTGATATGAGTATCATATGTGAGTCTACCTTGTGTATGTAGATCGGTGGGCCTAAGGTCTAGAGTGTTATATTATTCACTAAGGGGGAGCCTTAGTGGGTCCGTGCTTATGTTGCTGTAGCAATAAGAATGAACAGATTGGTTAGTGCCCGCATGGGCTAGAGAGATATACCACTACCAATAAACCAGTTCAATGGATCCCACATGGGGTAGAATGAACACCAATATAAATATAGATACCATGAAGGAGGTCCCAAATAAATTGAATGTTACATGCAATATTGTAGTTACCGTTAGTATTCAGGGTAAATGCCCAAGGGTCATAAATTGGCTGATAACAGAGAAAATGGAAAGACGAGGTGGTTAGTTAATGAGCATAAAATGTTGTAGAAAAAGAGTTGTAAAAAAAGGGGGGGAGAAGGTAGGATAGAGATACAGCATACCTCAAATGATGACATTCATATCAAAAACGTCATGGAATATAGATCTGAAGTAGGTTCAGGCTCTTGATAGTGAGGAAACCACAGGTGGAGCGTCAGGTGTGACGCTCCACCTGTGGTTTCCTCACTATCAAGAGCCTTTGGCCAGCTCACGGTTTATGCAATTTGCACAGCCTATTAGGGAGTTGTAACAGGTTACATTCTTACAAAAGCATGACCCTTGATACATGACCCTGAACCTACTTCAGATCTATATTCCATGACGTTCTTGATATGAATGTCATCATTTGAGGTATGCTGTATCTCTATCCTACCTTCTCCCCCCCTTTTTTTACAACTCTTTTTCTACAACATGTTATGCTCATTAACTAACCACCTCGTCTTTCCATTTTCTCTGTTATCAGCCAATGAATACTAACGGTAACTACAATATTGCATGTAACATTCAATTTATTTGGGACCTCCTTCATGGTATCTATATTTATATTGGTGTTCATTCTACCCCATGTGGGATCCATTGAACTGGTTTATTGGTAGTGGTATATCTCTCTAGCCCATGCGGGCACTAACCAATCTGTTCATTCTTATTGCTACAGCAACATAAGCACGGACCCACTAAGGCTCCCCCTTGGTGAATAATATAACACTCTAGACCTTAGGCCCACCGATCTACATACACAAGGTAGACTCACATATGATACTCATATCACAATAACCCCATACCATATTGTGTATTCATATATGTCTCGGTTTGGTTCATTAGACGGACTTGGTCCTTTTCTTCTCCATATCCTACCACTTTGCTTGATGACTTGACACCTTGTAAGCAACAGCGTAATTCTGACATGAGAATCTCCGTATCTGCCTGATACACCTGGGTGCTCCTCTGAAAACCTATTCAGAAAAATGTTTACTCTAATTTGACATAGTCCTTGAAGAAAACCTTCGGGTTGAAACGTTGGACGGTGAATACTATAAGAATACAAAATAATAAAAATGATTTTTTTGAGCACCATTTTGGACTTCTCTCATACATTTCTCTCAGTGTGCCGGAGTATATTTGCTATTGTGGGACCAGGTACAGGCAGGAACAAGACAAGCAGGATGGTACAGGAACAGGACTGGAACCAAGTGCCAACAGGCAGAACAGGCCATGGTGAGGTACAGGCATGAACAGGACTGGAACCAGGTGCCAACAGGCAGGACGGGCTGGGACCAGGTACAGAGAGGAACAGGACTGGAACCAGGTGCCAGGGCGGTCTGGGGCAAGGTACAGGCAGGACAGGACGGGACGAGACCAAACTGGACAGACAGGGTGGCCTGACAACTAAATAGACAGAACTCAAAAGACTAAAGACTAAGACTTGTTGAGCAGGCATCTCCCTTAGCGGGAGCGTGCCTGATATACCCAGTTCCTCTCAGCGATAGGCTGAGAGGCACTTCCTAGGAGTGGTATGCTGGCTTTTTAAGAGAGGGGCAGTGGCATGCGTGCACTCCCTAGGAGCACTTCCAGAGGTCCTGTGACGTGTGCATAGACTCCGGAAGGGAGAAGGAGGAGTCACCCACGAGGAGGAGTGCACAGACACCAGGCAGCATAGAAGGAGCCAGTGACGGTGAGTGAGTGAGTTCCCTTAAGGAAGGGAGAGCAAGGGGCGCAGGGACACAACGTTACATCCCCTTATTTCTGGCTTGACACCTGTAGGCATACCTGTGGAGACACAGGGGTCAGTGGGTGCTCTCATCAGCTGGACCAGCCACCTTTAGAAAGACCGCATGGACTAGGGCTCATCCCATCTGAACGCCTTAACTCCTTACCCATGAGCAGAACACTACTCAGACAACACAGGTTGCAGGAACCTCAATAATTAGACTTCATTGGATCCCCAACATTCAAAGGCATATAACACAAAACAATGCAAATCATATGATGTAACTAGCAACAGAGTCTCACACTTCCACTGGCTTACCAGGGATTAGAATATTCGTGCCTTTGGAGCTTCCAGGACCACATACCCCAAACTAGCAGCACCCTGCTTTTGTCAGGCACCCAACAGGAACAGGATAGTGACAAGCTACGGACTTTGCTGTGCTCGAAGCTTAATGAGCACAGCAAAGTCCATAGGCAACCGAATCATCCCAACCTAGGTTTCTTCCAGCCAAATACTACAATCCTCGGCGGTACTCCTGCACATTATCCAGTTTCGGATCCCCCAACCGGCACCAAGGTGCCTAGGCTGGATAAAGGACTTCCAACTAAGACCGAAACCCCTAGATTGAAGCCATGTAGCAAAAGAACACCCTGGTGACTTAGTCCCATTTTATATCTCCTGGGCACTCATCCCAGGTGTGAGGACATAGGGATATATTCTGATCTATGAAGCCATATTCCTATAGCCGCCATCTTGTCAAGCTTCAATCAGAATGCTAATGAATCTGAGGAACCTGTCTATTTAGCAGTGGTGTGACAAAGGAAAAAGTCTATGATATGGAAAGTAGGTGAGCCTTGGGAACACAAAGAGAGACTATGACCCCCCTCCGTGACACTGTAGCAGAAGTTCCTATCTAATTACCAGGCTCTGGAAGCCCCAGACAGAGAGGCTTCAGTAATAAATTGTTAATATCTCGTGAGCCGTGCTTCCTATGGATATGTCGAGCAGAGAAATGGCATCGGGGCAGGCTAACGACTCCCGCACATATTTTATATAGGCGTAGGACCTTTGGAAGTATACCAAATGTGATATAGGCCAGTGGGGAACCAGCAGACCAGCCATGTGTCCTCTCATTTTGAAGATAAAATCATAACTGAAAAAATGAGAGCATTGGCGTCCGCCTACGACGTTCCCAGGCAAAGTTATGGCCAAAAAATCCCTTTGGATTATTACTTTGACTCAGGGGGGCAGGGGGAGTTGCAGTGCTTGCCTCTGAGGTCACTAAGGTAGGAGGGGACAGGGATTGTAGCCAGTTGATAACCTCAGTGCAGCCATTTTCAGTTTGTTCTTGCTCGGGGGTCTGTGTCTGAGAACACATGTGAGGAAGTTCCTGGAAACCTGGTCGAACAGCGCCCCCCTGTGACCAGACGCACAAGGTAACTGCTTGAACTGTATGCCTGTTTGTAAACCATACTTTATTGTAAATGTACTCTGACCTATGTATATCCTGTAGATTCCATATTGTATATATTGTAGTTTCTAGGGTGCCTTAGGCTGATTAACCCCTTCACGACCACGGGCAGTAAAATTACGTCCTATTTTAACGTGACTTAACGACCAGGGACGTAACTTTACTGCCTAAACTTCATTTGATTGCCGTGGCCATAGCAACGGCTTTCAAATGATGTCCCCTGCTGTTTCTTACAGCAGGGGACCTTTGCTTGACCCCAGGGGGGGTGGCATCGCCACCCCCCATCAACGATCGATGTGATTGGCTGTTAAAATCTGAACCGCCAACCACATCCTTCGTATTGATTTCGGCTAAAACAATGCCTAAATCAATGCGATACTGTGAGATCCTGCTAAGAGGTGCTGTAGCAGCTGCAGGAGCTCAAACACGGCGCCCCCCAGCCCCTGCAGCACTGATTGGAGCGATCGTGCTATGACACGTAATCGCTCCAATCAGTGTGCAGTGGGGCGGTCTGATCTGCAGGTGGCCGCCCTCCCCAGGCCTGTGTTGGTCTGGGGAACCTTCCCCAACATGTCTGCAGCGTGCACTGGCTGGTACTTCTGGTACCACGCCACCGCTGCTGCTGCTGCCGCCGCCGATGATGTCACCGCCGCTCCGGCTCCACGTAAGTATTGCGCGCTTCCTGTGATGGCCCCCTGCGCGCTCCCGTGATGGCCCCCTGCGCGCTCCCGTGACAGCCCCTGCGCGCTCCCGTGATGTGCCCCCCTGCTGCGATATGCCTCCTGCTGCGATCTGCCCCCTGCCATGTGCTTCCCTGCCGCGATCTGCCCCCTACTATGTGCTTCCCTGCCGCGATCTGCGTCCTGCTGCAATCTGCCCCTGCCAATCTGCCCCCTGCTGCGATCTGCCCCCTGCCATGTGCTTCCCAGCTGCGATCTGCCTCCTGCTGCGATCTGCCCCTGCCAATGTGCCCCCCTGCTGCGATCTGCCCCTGCCAATGTGCCCCCCTGCTGCGATCTACCCCCTGCCATGTGCTTCCCTGCTGCGATCTGCTTCCTGCTGCGATCTGCCCCTGCCAATGTGCCCCCCTGCTGCGATCTGCCCCCTGCCATGTGCTTCCCTGCTGCGATCTGCCTCTTGCTGCGATTTGCCCCTGCCAATGTGCCCCCCTGCTGCAATCTGCCCCCTGCCGCGATCTCTATTCTGCTCTTATTCTCCCTCTCCCTCCGACGTCCCCTACCTGCCTTCACCGGGTCGTCCGAGGTCTTTACTGACCCGATCTCATGATCTCATCTGCCTCCATCGCTGGGTCCTTCTGATGAGCTGTCCAAGGGCCTGCCTGCTGCTCCTGCTCCTGTAAGAAGCTGTCCACTTGCTGCCTTCTATTTCTCCTGCAGTTCCTCTGGTTAGTGATCCTCCTGCAAATCTTCTGGGTACTGTGAGTATAATTTTTTTTTTTGCATTTTTTTTTCTGTATCCCCTGTCCGTTTTTACACCGCATCCGTCCGTGCGTCCCGCCGAGTGCTGATCAGTGATGCAGATAACGTATCTGCATCCGTGGTCAATTTTCGGCGGGTTTTTTTTTTTTTTGTCTGTATCTCGTTTTTTTGCAGCTCATCCATGTGTGCATCCTGCACTACTCAGGAGAAATTGCACAATACATTTTATGTTGCATTTTTTCCGGATACCCTTGTAAAAAAAAAAGCTACCTGATTGAAGCAAAAATTTTGTGGTAAAAAAAAATAAAATAATTTTCACGGTTCAACGTTATCAACTTCTGTGGAGCTCCTGGGGGTACAAGGGGCTCAACAAACATCTAGATAAATTCCTTGAGGGGTCTAGTTCCAAAATGGGGTAATTTGTATGGGAGCTCCACTGTTTAGGCACCATAGGGGGTCTCCAAACGTGACATGGCGTCTGCTAATGATTCCAACCAATTTTCATGTCAAATGATGCTCCTTCTCTTCTGAGCCCCGCCATGCGCCCAAACAATTACTTTCCACCACATATGGGGTATCTGCGTACTCAGGAGAAATTGCACAATACGTTTTATGGTGCATTTTTTCCTGATACCCTTGTGAAATAAAAAGCTACCTAGTTGAAGCAACAGTTTTGTAATAATTTTTTTTTTTGCTCACCAGACATCTAGAAAAATTATTTGAGGGGTCTAGTTTCCAAAATGAGGTCACTTTTGGGGGAGCTCCATTATTTAGGCACCCCAGGGGGTCTCCAAATGCAACATTACATCAGCTAATGATTCCAACTAATTTTGCTGTCAAATGGCACCCCTTCTCTTCTGAGCCCCGCCATGCCTTCAAATCCAACATGGCGTCTGCTAATGAGTGCAGCTAATTTTGCACTCAAAAATTTAAATTGCGCTCCTTGCCTTCCGAGCCCTGTCGTGTGCCCAAACATTTGATTTCCACCACATATGAGGTATCTGCGTACTCAGGAGAAAATGCACAATACATTTTATGGTGCATTTTTCCCTTATATCCTTGTGAAAAAAAAAGCTACCTAGTTGAAGTAACAGTTTGGTGATAAAAAAAATTTTTTTCTTTTCACGGCTCAATGTTATAAACTTCTGTGAAGCCCCCAGGCATTCAAAGTGCTCACCAAACATCTAGAAAAATTATTTGAGGGGTCTAGTTTCCAAAATGGGGTCACTTGTGGGGGAGCTCCATTGTTTAGGCATCTCAGGGGGTCTTCTAACCCAACGTGGCATCCGCTAATGAGGGCAGTTAATTTTGCGTTCAAAAATTCAAATGGCGCTGCTTCCCTTCTGAGCTCTGCCGTGCACCCAAACAATTGATTTTTACCACATATGGGGTATCAGCGTACTCAGGAGAAATTGCACAATAAATTGTATGGTGCATTTTCTCTTTTCTCCCTTGTGAAAATGCTAAATTTTATGGCTAAAGTAACATTTTTGTGTTAAAAAGTTAAATTTCATTTTTTCTTTTCACATTGCTTTGGTTCCTGTGAAGCACCTGAAGGGTTAATAAACTTCTTGGATGTGGTTTTGAGCAGTACGAGGGGTGCGGTTTTTAGAATGGGGTCACTTTTGGGTATTTTCTGTCACCTAGGCCTCTCAAAGTCACCTCAAATGTGATGTGGTCCTAAAAATAATGGTTTTGTAAATTTTGTTGGAAAAATGAGAAATTGCTCATGAACTTTGACCCCTTCTAACTTCCTAACGAAAAAAAAATTTGTTTCGAAAATTGCGCTGATGTAAAGTAGACATGTGGGAAATTTTATTTAGTAACTATTTTGTGTGACATAGCTCTCAGATTTATAGGCAGAAATTTTCAAAGTTTGAAAATTGCGAAATTTTCAAAATTTTGGCGCAATTTCCGAAATTTTCACAGATAAACGCAAAAACTATTAGCCTAAGTTTACCACTGACATGAAGTACAATATGTCACGAAAAAAAATCTCAGAATTGCCAAGATCCGTTGAAGCGTTCCAGAGTTATAACCTGTCAAAGTGACACTGGTCAGAATTGCAAAAAATGGCGCGGTCATTAGGGTGTTTTAGTGGCCGGGGGTGAAGGGGTTAAAATATATAATTAATCTTGGGCTGTTCTGTTATCTCGATCTTGAATCCCACGTCTGTGTGCTCGGTTAATAGTTACCATAAATCGGTTGGTGGCAGCGAGTTTGTGCCAAGGATTATTGTGGGGCGGCCAGTGAGATTTGGGGAGGTTTTTATATATTCTGTCCGCTGAGGTCGGGGGAATATATACCCTACTCTCACCGGGAGCTCTTCAATCATCGGCATAAGTAGAAGAGCGGCCTCCTTGCTTATTGTCGGGCAATTCCATAATTGGCCTGACTATAAGAGGGGCGCTAGAGAGCGCGTCACGTGCTCTGTCTGTCGGTCGGATGGGTGGTAGAAAGAAAGGACGTATTCGGGACATATTCCTGACACCAGGGTATTGTGATCTTACTGAATTGGTGGAATAAGGCTGTGCTCTTATTGGGTGGCATTCCAATCCGCATAGTTAATTCTCTTGTATAATAATCCTTTGAGTGAGGTAGACAGAGAGGCTCAGGGGATTTACATTAACCCCTTCACGACCGCGGGCAGTAAAATTACGTCCTATTTTAACGTGACTTAACGACCAGGGACGTAATTTTACTGCCTAAACTTCATTTGATTGCCGTGGCCATAGCAACGGCTTTCAAATGATGTCCCCTGCTGTTTCTTACAGCAGGGGACCTTTGCTTCACCCCGGGGGGGTGGCATCGCCACCCCCCATCGACAATCGATGTGATTGGCTGTTCAAATCTGAACCGCCAACCACATCTTTCGCACTGATTTCGGTAAAAATAATACCGGAAATAGTGCGATACTGTGAGATCCGGCTATGAGATGCTGTAGAAGCTACAGCATATCATAGGTGGAACTCAAACATGTCGCCCCCAGCCCCTGCAGCACTGATTGGAGCGATCGTGCTATGACGCGCAATCGCTCCAATCAGTGTGCAGTGGGGCGGTTTGATTTGCTGGTGGCCGCCCTCCCCAGGCCTGTGCTAGTCTGGGGACCCTCCCCCAACATGTCTGCAGCGTGCAGCACTGGCTGGTACTAGTGGTACCACGCCACCGCTGCTGCTGCCGCTGCTGTCACGGAGCAGGAGCAGGAGCGGTGAGTATTGTGCTCACCTTGCAGCCCCTGCGCGCTCTTGTGATTGCTCCTGCGCGCTCCCGTAATGGCCCCTGCCCGTGCCCCCCTGCGATCTGCCCCCCCCCGACATCCCGATCTGCCCCCCCGACATCCCGATCTGCCCCCCGCCATCCCAATCTGCCGGCCTCCCCCGTGATCTCTATTCTGCAACCCCTCCGGTATCTCCCTCCTCCTCTGCTCTCCTTGCAGCCCCTGCGCGCTCCCGTAATGGCCCCTGCCCGTGCCCCCCTGCGATCTGCCCCCCGACATCCCGATCTGCCCCCCCGACATCCCGATCTGCCCTCCGACATCCCGATCTGCCCCCAGACATCCCGATCTGCCCCCAGACATCCCGATCTGCCCCCAGACATCCCTATCTGCCCCCCGACATCCCAATCTGCCGGCCTCCCCCGTGATCTCTATTCTGCAGCTCCTCCGGTATCTCCCTCCTCTGCTCTCCCCCTCTGCTCTCCCCGTCCCCCTCTGCTGTCCCCGTCCCCCTCTGCTGTCCCCGTACCCCTCTGCTGTCCCTCTCTGCTGTCCCTGTCCCCCTCTGCTGTCCCTGTCCCCCTCTGCTGTCCCCATCCCCCTCTGCTGTCCCCCCAACGTCCTCTTACCTGTCTTCACTGGCCGATCACATCTGCCTCCATCGCTGGGTCCTTCTTCCTGGGTCTTTTGCTGAGCTGTCCAACTTCCTGCCTGCTGGCTGCTGCTGTAAAGCTGTTCCTCCTGCTAATCCTCTGGGTACTGTGAGTATAAATTTTTTTTTTCTTTCTTTTCCTCTATCCCCTGTCCATTTTTACACCTCATGCGTCCGTGCGTCCCGCCGAGCGCTGATCAGGGATGCAGATAACGTATCTGCATCCGTGGTCAGTTTTCGGCGGGACTTTTTTTCCCCGTATTCCCGGCGCTTTTTGTATCGCATCAGTCCGTGCGTCCCGCTGAGCGCTGATCAGGGATGCACATAACGGATCGGCATCCTTGCTCAATTTTTGGCGTGACAAAAAGCATCGGGGATACGGAAAAAAAAGTCACGCCAAAAATTAAGCAGGGATGCCGATCCGTTATGTGCATCCCTGATCAGCGCTCGGCGGGATGCACGGACTGATGCAATACAAAAAGCATCGGGGATACGGGAAAAAAAAGTATCGCATCTGTCCGTGCGTCCCGCTGAGCGCGGATCAACATCCCTGCTCAATTTTTGGCGTGACTTTTTTTTTTTTCCGTATCCCCAGTGCTTTTTGTATCTCATCCGACCGTGCCTCCTGCAGCGGCCGATCAGTGCATTGCATCTGTGCGTTTGAAAAGTCAAATGGCGTTCCTTGTCTTCTGAGCCCCGCCATGCGCCCAAACAATTGATTTCCACCACATATGAGGTATCTGCGTACTCGGGAAAAATTGCACAATACGTTTTATGGTGCATTTTTTCCTGATACCGTTGTAAAAAGAAAAAAAAAAAGCTACCTTGTTGCTGCAAAAATTTTAAAATTTTTTTTTAAAAAAAATAAATAATTTTCACGGTTCAACGTTATCAACTTTCAGTGGAGCCCCTGGGGGTACAAGGGGCTCACTAAACATCTAGATAAATTCCTTGAGGGGTCTAGTTCCAAAATGGGGTAATTTGTGGGGGAGCTCCACTGTTTAGGCACCATGGGGGGGGGGTCTAAAAACGTGACATGGCGTCCGCTAATGATTCCAATCAATTTTGCTGTCAAATGGTGCCCTTCTCTTCTGAGCCACGCCATGCGCCCAACAATTACTTTCCACCACATGTGAGGTATCTGCGTACTCAGGAGAAAATGGACAATACGTTTTATGGTGCATTTTTTCCTGATACCCTTGTAAAAAAAAGCTACCTAGTTGAAGCAACAGTTTTGTGGTAAAAATATTTTTTTTTCTTTTCACGGCTCAACGTTATAAACTTCTGTGAAGCCCCCAGGTGTTCAAAGTGCTCACTAAACATCTAGAAAAATTATTTGAGGGCTCTAGTTTCCAAAATGGGGTCACTTGTGGGGGAGCTCCATTGTTTAGGCACCTCAGGGGGTCTTCAAACCTGACATGGCGTCCGCTAATGAGTGCAGCTAATTTTGCATTCAAATGGCGCTCCTTCCCTTTCGAGATCTGCTGTGTGCCCAAACATTTGATTTCCACCACATATGAGGTATCTGCGTACTCAGGAGAAAATGGACAATACATTTTATGTTGCATTTTTTCCCGATACCCTTGTGAAAAAAAAAAGCTACCTAGTTGAAGCAACAGTTTTGTGGTAAAAAAATTTTTTTTTTCTTTTCACGGCTCAACGTTATAAACTTCTGTGAAGCCCCCAGGTGTTCAAAATGCTCACCAAACATCTAGAAAAATTATTTGACGGCTCTAGTTTCCAAAATGGGGTCACTTGTGGGGGAGCTCCATTGTTTAGGCACCTCAGGGGGTCTTCAAACCTGACATGGCGTCCGCTGATGAGTGCAGCTAATTTTGCATTCAAATGGCGCTCCTTCCCTTTCGAGATCTGCCGTGTGCCCAAACATTTGATTTCCACCACATATGAGGTATCTGCGTACTCAGGAGAAAATGGACAATACATTTTATGTTGCATTTTTTCCCGATACCCTTGTGAAAAAAAAAGCTACCTAGTTGAAGCAACAGTTTTGTGGTAAAAAAAAATTTTTTTTTCTTTTCACGGCTCAACGTTATAAACTTCTGTGAAGCCCCCAGGTGTTCAAAGTGCTCATCAAACATCTAGAAAAATTATTTGAGGGCTCTAGTTTCCAAAATGGGGTCACTTGTGGGGGAGCTCCATTGTTTAGGCACCTCAGGGGGTCTTCAAACCCGACATGGTGTCCGCTAATGAGTGCAGCTAATTTTGTGTTCAAAAATTCAAATGGCGCTCCTTGCCTTTCGACCTCTGCCGTGCACCCAAACAATTGATTTTTACCCCATATGGGGTATCAGCGTACTCAGGAGAAAATGCACAATAAATTGTAGGGTGCACTTTCTCTTTTCTCCCTTGTAACAATGAAAATTGTATGGCTAAAGTAACATTTTTGTGTTAAAAAGTAAAATTTTCATTTTTTTCCTTCCACATTGCTTTGGTTCCTGTGAAGCACCTAAAGGGTTAATAAACTTCATGGATGTGGTTTTGATCAGTGTGAGGGGTGCAGTTTTTAGAATGGGGTCACTTTTGGGTATTTTCTGTCACCTCGGCCTCTCAAAGTCACTTCAAATGTGATGTGGTCCCTAAAAAAAATATTTTGTAAATTTTGTTGGAAAAATTAGAAATTGCTGATGAACTTTGACCCCTTCTAACTTCCTAACGAAAAAAAAATTTCTTTCGAAAATTGCGCTGATGTAAAGTTGACAAGTGGGAAATGTTATTTAGTAACTATTTTGTGTGACATATCTCTCAGATTTATGGGCATAAATTTTCAAAGTTTGAAAATTGCGAAATTTTCCAAATTTTCGCACAATTTCCTAAATTTTCACAAATAAACGCAAAAAGTATCGGCCTAAATTTACAACTGACATGAAGTACAATATGTCACGAAAAAACAATCTCAGAATCGCCAGGATCCGTTGAAGCGCTCCAGAGTTATAACCTGTCAAAGTGACACTGGTCAGAATTGCAAAAAATGGCCCGGTCATTAGGGTGTTTTAGTGGCCGGGGGTGAAGGGGTTAAATTAGCAATACACAACCTCAGATACTGAAATGCGCCGATGAGTCCGGCAGAAAACAATGCCTTAACAAACACGAGTTGCCACACAAAAGGGACCTGTGTTTTGCCAAATTAAGAACATTAACCCCTGACAGACATTGAACAGGGCTGTGTCTTCACAATACCATGACAGATGTGCCAGGATCTCACTCCTGTCCTGTGCAGTCACTACAGCTGTCAGTCGGTTAACAGTCTACTGAGTATACTCCCATTACAAACCAATGATCACAATTCGGTTTAAAATCCTATCACCAGGAGGCGTGGCCTAGTGATGTTGCTGGAGGGCTGTGGATTCTAAAGCTCCTGAGACCCCCCCCCCCCCCCCCCCCACCCCCCGGCTTTCCTCGGCCTGGGAGACAGCTCCAGCACAAAACTGCAGCACCTACTACATCCCCTCACCTCTCTGCACATGAAGGAGCTTTTATTACTGTTATCAGGGACCAGCCAGTACTCAGAACAGCAAAGTTGCAGTAAGTGAAAAGAAGCATTGAATTCTCAAGATGGCTGATGCTGAGTGAAAGAGACTGAGCAGCAGAAGCAAGTAGTGGGAGAGGTGGGTGAGAGCCATCCTGACGGGGACCTCTTGTTTCTTAACTCCTGAAAAGCTTGAGAAACTGCCCGTGATTTGCCCGTGACGCACAAACGATGGGGGCGGGTACGCACGCTAGCGATCTCGCTAGTGAGATCGCAGCGTGTAAAGCGGCCTTTAGACTATTCTGTCTCTCTTTGTCCATACAGCGCATGCACGCAGCCTTTACTATTGCTTACACTTCATAGCATTACAGCACCTGCGTCAGAACTTCACCTATGACCTATGACTAAGGACCCCATGTGGTCTGAAACGCGTAAGGGTACATGTCATACACACATGGCTTCTCTCCGCACATGTCGTACACACACAGATCCTCCCCGTACAGCTCGTACACACAGGGCTCCACTCACCTCGTACACACAGGGCTCCGCTCCGCACACTTCGTACACACAAGGCTCCTCCCTGTACACGTTGTACACACACGGCTCCGCTCCGTACACACACGGCTCCGCTCAGTACACGTCGTACACACACGGCTCCGCTCTGTACACGTCATACACACATGGCTTCTCTCCGAACATGTCGTACACACACGGATCCTCCCCGTACACGTCGTACACACACGGCTCCGCTCACCTCGTACACACACGGCTCTGCTCACCTCGTACATACATGGTTCCGCTCCGCACACCTCGTCCGCAGACGTCGTACACACACGGCTCCTCCCTGTACACCTCGTACAAACACGGCTCCGCTCTGCACATCTCGTACACACACGGCTCCGCTCTGCACATCTCGTACAAACACGGCTCCTCCCTGTACACGTCATACACACACGGCTCCGCTCCGTACACATCGTGCACACACGGCTCTGCTCCGTACACGTCGTGCACACACGTCTCCGCTCGGTAAACGTCGTGCACACACGGCTCCGCTCCGTACACGTCGTGCACACACGGCTCCGCTACGTACACGTCGTACACACACGGCTCCGCTCCTTACACACATGGCTCCGCTCCGTACACCTCGTACACACACGGCTCCGCTCCGTACACCTCGTACACACATGGCTCTGCTCCCTACACCTCGTACACACGGCTCTGCTCCGTACACCTCGTACACACACGGCCCCGCTCCGTACACCTCGTACACACACGGCCCCGCTCCGTACACCTCGTACACACACTGCTCCGCTCCGTACACCTCGTACACACACGGCTCCGCTCCGTACACCTCGTACACACACGGCTCCGCTCTGTACACGTCATACACACATGGCTTCTCTCCGAACATGTCGTACACACACGGATCCTCCCCGTACACGTCGTACACACACGGCTCCGCTCACCTCGTACACACACGGCTCTGCTCACCTCGTACATACATGGTTCCGCTCCGCACACCTTGTCCGCAGACGTCGTACACACACGGCTCCTCCCTGTACACCTCGTACAAACACGGCTCCGCTCTGCACATCTCGTACACACACGGCTCCGCTCTGCACATCTCGTACAAACACGGCTCCTCCCTGTACACGTCATACACACACGGCTCCGCTCCGTACACATCGTGCACACACGGCTCTGCTCCGTACACGTCGTGCACACACGTCTCCGCTCGGTAAACGTCGTGCACACACGGCTCCGCTACGTACACGTCGTGCACACACGGCTCCGCTACGTACACGTCGTACACACACGGCTCCGCTCCTTACACACATGGCTCCGCTCCGTACACCTCGTACACACACGGCTCCGCTCCGTACACCTCGTACACACATGGCTCTGCTCCCTACACCTCGTACACACGGCTCTGCTCCGTACACCTCGTACACACACGGCCCCGCTCCGTACACCTCGTACACACACGGCCCCGCTCCGTACACCTCGTACACACACGGCCCCGCTCCGTACACCTCGTACACACGGCTCCGCTCCGTACACCTCGTACACACACTGCTCCGCTCCGTACACCTCGTACACACACACGGCTCCGCTCCGTACACCTCGTACACACACGGCCCCGCTCCGTACACCTCGTACACACACGGCTCCGCTCCGTACACCTCGTACACACACGGCCCCGCTCCGTACACCTCGTACACACACACGGCTCCGCTCCGTACACGCCATACACACTCGGCTCTGCTCCGTACACCTCGTACACACACTGCTCTGCTACATCCACCATGTATATCCCTCCTGACCCCACACATAACCTTCCCCTCATCCAGCTCCATGACATGATGACACCCAGCACAGCAGAGTCCTGCATACACTGAGGAGCTGACCATGTGACCCCTGACTCCTCCCCTCCATGTGACATCATCACAGGTCCTGTAAGCACAGAGCAGCCATATATCTAGAATGTTTATTCCATCAGGCTGCATGTTGAACACGCCCCTATCATGTGACAAATGACATCATACCTGGAAGGAGCCCGT
Source organism: Anomaloglossus baeobatrachus (assembly GCF_048569485.1). Classification (NCBI taxonomy): domain Eukaryota; kingdom Metazoa; phylum Chordata; class Amphibia; order Anura; family Aromobatidae; genus Anomaloglossus; species Anomaloglossus baeobatrachus. Next base: position 523,004,329 of record NC_134357.1, read on the forward strand.
ACATTCTAGCATCTCCTCTGCAGGTGGAGGTATGTGGAGATTTCCCGTTACTGGGCGCATTAAGTTAACCCCTTCATGTTGTGATGTTTTGAAAACCATAACATGTATATTTGTTTTTGGTGCTGTTTGGGGATCATACATAACTTATTGATTAATATTTACTCTTATTTTCAAGGGGATGGAAAATAACAGCAATGTATTGAATCTTGTGGTTTCTTTCTGAGATTAGTTAGCACAGGGGACCTTCCCATGTTTCACTTCATTGCAGCCAGAATTGAATTTAACCCCTCCTTTCTGGATTCCGGTCTCTGAATCGCAGCCACCGAGGAGCAGAGTGGACAGTCACCCTAAGCTCTTCGCTCGGAGGGGCCCATCCGGAGCTGCCGCCTTACCTAACTGTATTGGTGTGTGTACCGTTACAGAACGGCTTATATAATATGCAAAATGAACCCTCTTTTTCAGCGCCTCCACCAGATTGGTTTCCTACAGTTATGATATTTAAAGGGAACCAATCATCAGGATTTTCGTATATAACCTAAAGTCAGTGCTATACTGGCACTATCAGGCTGAGTCTATACATAGCTGTAGTGGTCAGCTTGGATGTATAGGTTTTGAAATCCAAGAAAGTAAAGTTTATAAAATCGGCAGCTTTTTGAGTGACAGCAGCTGAGGATCAGATAATATCTGGGGGGTATTCATAGTTATCCCGTCCCTCTGTTAGAATTAGCATAAGTATTATACAAATGATTCACTTTTCACTTCCAGGACCTGTGTGAGGTCATACCCATGTGACCAGAAGGGGCAGGGCCTCAGTCATCATAGCTGATACCAGGAAGCAACATTTTTCTGTTGGCAGAGGCCCTGCCCCTTCTGGTCACATGGGTATGACCTCACACAGGTCCTGCAAGGGAAAAAGTTAGTCAATTGTATAATACTTATGCTAATTCTAACAGGGGAAGGGGATAACTATGAATATATTATCTGATCCTCAGCTGCTGTCTCTCAAGAAGCTGCCGATTTTATAAACTTTACTTTCTTGGATTTCAAAACCTATACATCCGAGCTGACCACTAAAGGTATGTAGAGAATCAGCCTGATAGTGCCAGAATAGCACTGGCTTTAGGTTATATACGAAACTCCTGATGATTGGCTCCCTTTAAAGGGAACCTGTCACCAGTTTTTTCATGTATGAGTCAATACCACCCCCTTACTCAGCGTCTGTGCACCTTTCTAAAGGTTGTATATTATGGCCTGACACCCCTGAAAGTCACCCAAAAAAACCTCTTAAATAACTCCCACGCTGTATGCAAATTTGACCGGTATGGTCCGATGGGCATCATTGAAGTGGCTCCAGTCCCTCCTCTCCGCTGCTAATTGCCATCCTCCCTGCTTCTGGAAATCTCAGAAGAGGAGTTCAACTCTTTTCTGTGATCTCTGGCAGCAGAGAACAAAATTATATTGGCCAAATAGTTCCAGTAAGCAGGAGCTGGATATGCATTTGCCAACGCATGTGCAATTAGGTTTCAGGCTGTGCTCGCAGTAGGAAAAGCAAAATGCGCATTCACGAACCGGCGATGTCCCTGCGCGAGATTTCATTGGGCTATGTGGATGTGTAGGGTAGTGGAGCCCCTACTAAGGATGTTGCTTTACTGTGGCTTTAATAGAGGAGAATGAAATGGCCTGCGTCTCCCTATGCTGTTTTGTGTTGTTTTGGTCTGCCCTGTGGGAATAGTGCGGGAAGAAGAAGGACCTGAGAGTGAATTTCAGGCGGTGCAGAGGGAAGCACGCATGAGACAGTCAGTATCCGGCCTGCTAGAAGACGCCGCCTGGATGAGCCCAACTGTCCGGTGAATCATGGGAAGAAAATGTTCTTCACCGCCCTCTCGGCTTGAAGTGCGCACCACTGTACCTAGAAGCCTCAAAGCAGACCAGTCTTGCGGACAGTGCCATGAGTGTACGCCTGGGCATATCAGTTGGGGAACCATATTAGTCCTCGGTAGTCTGAGTGCAGTATCCCCACGGTCCCTGAAGGGGAGACCAATTGGATAGAGGACAGAGCAGGATTGTTTAGCATTCTACAACGCTATACTGCTGCTAAGCCTGTTGTTGTAAGTTGTTGTAGTTGAGGTGACCTGGGCAGTCGCTGCAGCTAGAGAGCATAATTTGTAGTCTGAGTTGTTTTACCGCTTTACTCCTTTTACTCCAGCTGCCCGGCAGCTTGCATTTGTAATTGCCTATAAATAAACATCCGCCCTGGTTTAGCCGTCAACTCGTCTGATCCTGTGACTTGCTCTTCATAGGGGTGGGCACTCGATTCATCACTTCAGATGATGCAAGACAAGTCATCCACATCAATCATATTGGGAGGATGGCAATTAGCAGCGTAGAGAAAGGACAGAAGCCATTGCAGTGATGCCCATCGGACCACTCGGATTTGCATACAGCAAAGGAGAGCTATTCAAGTGTTTTGAATATATTCAGAGGGGGTATGGGGGTCAGGACTTAATATACAACCTTTTAGAATGCAGCACAGGCGCTGAGTAAGGTGGTGGTATTAGCTCATACACGAAAAAACTGGTGACAGGTTCCCTTAAAGGTGCATTCCTTTATTCAAATCTTACCAATTATCAGTGAAACTGAACCAAGTTACTTATGAAGGAGCTGTATTGATAACATATTAAATATTCAAGTCCATAAAAAAAGTATACAATATCTACTCTTTATATCACCTTCCTTTATTATTTCCAGTAATTCTATTATTATATGGGATCTTTATCATGTTACATTGTCATCTTCTCCCCATTCAGGTCCCTACAATACCGGATCCTCTCAGTGGAGATCTTCTATATAAGAGAATTCCCCCTGATTGACCCATCAAGGATGGATAGAGACAGAGACGAGATGGTGGAGGGGATATTACACCTCACCCTAGAGATCCTCTTCCGGATTACTGGAGAGGTGAGAGATTCTGATGACGTCACATTACATCATTCTTATCTATGGGAATAACAGATGGACAGAACTGGAGAGGTGAGGACTCTGGAAATGTCTGTAGTGAGATTTATTAATGTGTCTCTCCATATCCAGGATTACACAGTAGTGAAGAAGACCTCTAGTGAGCGCTGTCAGGACCCTGTGTCTGAGGGATGGGGAAGACCCCTGAGCCCAATCACAGGGCCTCCACCTCACCCCCCGATACATGAGGACATCAATGACCAGAAGATCCTAGAACTCACCTACAAGATGATTGAGCTGCTGACTGGAGAGGTGACACTGCTGGGAATGCTGGGACATTATAGAGTAACGCTATGAAGGGATCGGGGGATGACGGTATCATTGTATGTGTCAGGTTCCTATAAGGTGTCAGGATGTCACCGTCTATTTCTCCATGGAGGAGTGGGAGTATTTAGAAGGGCACAAAGATCAGTACGAGGACATCATGATGGAGAATCCCCAGCCCCTCACATCACCAGGTAATAGACAGGACTAAATACACACGGCCTCTAATTATCTGTATGTAAATAATAAATTCAGTCCCTGTTTGTGTCTCCTCCAGTTCCATCCAGTAAGAAGACAACACCAGAGAGATGTCCCCGTCCTCTTCTCCCACACGACTGTAAACAAGAAGATCTCATTGTTCCTCAGGATCATCAGGTAGATGGAGGGAAGGTGCCATGAAATCTCCCTATGTTGTGTAGATGGCTGTGAAGGTCTTGTGCTCAGTCTTGTTTTATCCTCCAGTATTATATGTGTTATACTTGTGTAATGAGAACAGTGGAGATGGCAGGATTAGAGCTGATCATAGATGTGACTTCTCCATCTGTCTGTGACTTTTACAATATTTGTTTCAGGGTGAAGATCTGACCCATATTAATACAACAGAGACATATGTGAGGGGTGATGAGTGGTGTAAAGAGGAGATTCCTACAGATAACCGCACAGGTGAGTAGTAATCAATAGTTGGAGAGATGTCACAGATTCTACTTATTCACTGGCTGGTACAATTGTATTGTATATTGTATTTTAGGATATATTGCACAGAGAGCTTTTTATGTGGATGTTTCAAGCAGAAAAATCTGACAGAGACACTATCCCAAAAAAAAAAAAAAGAAACCTGATCCAGAACATAAATAAGCCATCATGCAACTATAGCCATTGAAAAGTTAAAACATTATAGTCTGTACTCAAAACTGCACTTAAACACTTTGTCCGGAAACCTGTTTTCACCTTCATGACCAAGCCAATTTTTTTAAATTCTGTCCAGTGTCACTTTATGGGGTAATAACTCTGGAAGGCTTCAACGAATCCCAGTGATTCTGAGAATGTTTTTTTGAGACACATTGCACTTTATGTTAGTGGTAAATTTAGGACAATATTTTTTGCATTTATTTATGAAAATATTGGAAATTTGGTTAAAAATGTGTAAAATGTTGCAATTTTCAAACTTTTAATTTTTATGCCTTTAACCCCTTAACGACCTTTGACGTACTGGGTACGTCACGGTGACATGGTGCTAAACGACCCATGACGTACCCAGTACGTCATGGCGAAATCGCGGTCCCGGAGCCCCGGAGAGTCCAATTTCTTTGATTAAACGGTAGATTCGGGAAGGAGGGGACCTCTGCCTGACCTCAGGAGGGGTGGTGCCTCCTCCCCGAACCTACAGAGGCTGTGATTGGCTGACAAACGCCGTTCAGCCAATTACAGTCACTGTAATGTTCCAGCCATTGAAAATGGCTGGAACATTTAAATCCAGCCCTGATCAGTGCTGCTGTAGCACCGGCCATTGGCTGGAGCTGGGTGATCAGTGCTTCACCCGCCCCCAGCTCTGATTGGAGAGACCGGTCTTGTGACCGCTCTCTCCAATCAATGTGGATCTGCGGCCTGTGACCGTCCCTGGAAGCCGAGGAGAGCGGTCTCTGCGGGTGCCCATCGGTAAGTTGCCGCCCGCCCCTGTCCCCGATCGCTCTGCCCGCCACCGCCGCTGTCTCCTATACCCCCGCCAGCCCCGCCGCGGCTCCGATCGCCACCGCCAGCCCCGCCGCTGCTGCCGATCCACCGCTGTCCCCGCCGCCACGCTCGCCACTGTCCCCGCCGCTGCTCCCGATCCACCGCTGTCCCCGCCGCCACGCTCGCCACTGTCCCCGCCGCTGCTCCGGATCCACCGCTGTCCCCGCCGCCACGCTCGCCACTGTCCCCGCCGCCGCTCCCGATCCACCGCTGTCCCCGCCGCCACGCTCGCCACTGTCCCCGCCGCCGCTCCCGATCCACCGCTGTCCCCGCCGCCACGCTCGCCACTGTCCCCGCCGCCACGCTCGCCACTGTCCCCGCCGCCGTCGCACCCACCTTTTTCAGCCGCTGCTGCCCCCAAATCGGCCCCCACTGTTCCCGATCGGCGGCCGCCGCCTCCTTCATCGGCTGCCCCTTCTCCATCGCCACTACACCTCCTATCCCTCCATGTGCTGCAAGGGGGAGGGTGGCTTGCAGCACATGTGGGGGGAGGGTGGCTTGCAGGACATGTGGGGGGCGGGTGGCTTGCAGCACATGTGGGGGGAGGGTGGCTTGCAGCACATGTGGGGGGCGGGTGGCTTGCAGCACATGTGGGGGGCGGGTGGCTTGCAGCACATGTGGGGGGCGGGTGGCTTGCAGCACATGTGGGGGGGAGGGTGGTTTGCAGCACATGTGGGGGGAGGGTGGTTTGCAGCACATGTGGGGGGAGGGTGGCTTGCAGCACATGTGGGGGGCGGATGGCTTGCAGCACATGTGGGGGGCGGGTGGCTTGCAGCACATGTGGGGGGAGGGTGGCTTGCAGCACATGTGCTGCAAGCCACCCTCCCCCCACATGTACTGCTGCAAGCCACCCTCCCCCCACATGTACTGCTGCAAGCCACCCTCCCCCCACATGTGCTGCAAGCCACCCTCCCCCCTCCATGTTCTGGGGGCCACCCTTCCCCTGGGGCCACCCCTCCTCCATGTGCCATCTCTCTCCCATCAGAGTCTGCCCCCCTCCCTGATCTGCTGCCTGCTCTCTCCCATCCTCTTCATCTACTGCCCCCTCTCACCCTCCTCAATCTGTTGCCTCCTTCATCTGCTGCCTCTTCTGTCTGCTGTGATCCTGCTGCCTAGATCCATCCTGTAAGGTAGGTATCCCCATCTCACCTCCCTCCCCCCTCATCCTCTGCCGCTCCTCCATCCGCTGCGCCATTTCCCATCATCCATCCGCTGCGCCCTTTCCCATCCTCTGCCGCTCCTCCATCCGCTGCGCCCTTTCCCATCTTCCATCCGCTGCGCCCTTTCTCATCTGCCGCCCCGCCCTCTCGCATCGCATTATCCAGCGCAGTTGCTCGCTTCCAGACTGCAGTGGATGATGCGATGCGAGACTCGTGCATTGCTCTCACGTTTGGCACTGGTCTTAGTGGCAGGCGCATTTTTTTTTTTTTTACTGATGTCTGTATTTTTTATTTCCCAAACTAATTTTTTTGTATGGGGGGGGGTCTAGTTTCCAAAATGGGATCACATATGGGGGAGCTCCATTGTTTAGGCACCTCAGGGGGTCTCCAAATGAAACATGGCGTCTGCTAATAATTCCAATCAATTTTATTGTGAAATGGCGCTCCTTCTCTTCTGAGCCCCGCCGTACGCCCAAACAATTGATTTCCACCACATATGAGGTACCTGTGTACTCAGGATAAATTGCACAATACATTTTATGGTGCATTTTTTCCTGATACCCTTGTGGAAAAAAAAGCTACCTGTTTGAAAAAACAATTTTGTGGTAAAAAAAAGAATAAAATATTTTCACGGCTGAACATTACAAACGTTTGTGAAGCCTCCAGGGGTTCAAAGTGCTCACTAAACAGCTAGATAAATTCCATGAGGGGTCTAGTTTCCAAAATGGGGTCAATTGTGGGGGAGCTCCATTGTTTAGGCACTTCAGGGGGGTCTCCAAACGCAACATGGCGTCCGCTAATAATTCCAACAAATTTTGCTGTGAAATGGCGCTCCTTGCCTTCCGAGTCCTGCCGTGTGCCCAAACATTTGATTTCCACCACATATGGGGTATCTGCGTACTCAGGAGAAAATGCACAATACATTTTATGGTGCATTTTTTCCTGATACCCTTGTGATAAAAAAGCTACCTGGTTGAAGCAACAGTTTTGTGGTTAAAAAAAATTTTTTTTCTTTTCACGGCTCAACGTTATATACTTCTGTGAAGCCCCCTGGGGTTCAAAGTGCACATCAAACATCTAGAAAAAATATTTGAGGGCTCTAGTTTCCAAAATGGGGTCACTTATGGGGGAGCTCCATTGTTTAGGCACCTCAGGGAGTCTTCAAACCCGACATGGCGTCCGTTAATGAGTGCAGCTAATTTTGCACTCAAAAATTCAAATGGCGCTCCTTGCCTTCCGAGTCCTGCTGTGTGCCCAAACATTTGATTACCACCACATATGGGGTATCTGCGTACTCAGGAGAAAATGCACAATACATTTTATGATGCATTTTTCCTGATACTCTTGTGAAAATACTAATTTTTATGGCTAAAGTAACATTTTTGTGTTAAAAAAGTAACATTTTCATTTTTTCGTCTACATTGCTTTGGTTGCTGTGAAGCTCCTAAAGGGTTAATAAACTTCTTGGATGTGGTTTTGAGCAGAGTGAGGGGTGCAGATTTTAGAATAGGGTCACTTTTGGGTATTTTCTGTCTCCTAGGTTTCTCAAATCACTCCAAATGTGATGTGGTACCTAAAAAATTTTTTTTTGTAAATTTTGTTGGAAAAATGAGAAATTGCTGATGAACTTTGAACCCTTCTAACTTCCTAACGGAAATTTTTTTTTTTTCAAAAATTGCGCTGGTGTAAAGTAGACAAGTGGGAAATGTTATTTAGTAACTATTTTGTGTGACATATCTTTTAGATTTATGGGCATAAAATTTCAAATTTTGAAAATTGCAAAATTTGCAAAATTTTCGCCAAATTTCCGAAATTTTCACAAATAAACGCAAAAAATATCGGCCTAAATTTACCACTGACATGAAGTACAATATGTCACAAAAAAACAATCTCAGAATCGCCAGGATCCGTTGAAGTGTTCCAGAGTTATAACCTGTCAAAGTGACACTGGTCAAAATTGCAAAAAATGGCCGGGTCTTTAAGGTGAAAACAGGCTGGGGGCTGAAGGGGTTAAACCAGAGAGCTATGTCACACAAAACAATTAATGAATAACACTTACCACATGTCTACTTTACATCAGCACCATTTGTCTAGATGGCAAAAAATACTCAAAAGTGACACTATTCTTAAAACGTCACCCCTCAAAGTGCTGAAAAAAACATTCAATATGTGTATTAACCCTTTTGGTGCTTCATAAGGGTTAAAGCAATGTGGAAGGAAAAAATTAAAAGTTAACTTCTTCCTACAAAAATGTTGCTTTAGCCCAAATTGAACATTTTCACAAGGGGTAACAAGAGGAAATGAAACCCAAAATATATTCTGGAATTTCTCCTTAGTACACTGATAATCCATATCTGATCAAAGACTGCTGTTTTTTGCTCAGGAGGGAAGGAGCACAAATCAACTTTTGGAACTCAAAATTACATGACTTGTTATCGGATGCCATGTCACGATTGCAGAGCCCCTGCTGTTCCTAAACAATGGAAACCCCCCACGAGTGAACCAAATTTGGAAACTAAACCCCTCAAGGAATTTATCTAGATTTGTGGTGAGCACCTTGAACCCCCAGGTGCTTCACAGACATTTAGAACATTGAACCATGAAAATTAAAAATCACATTTTCCCCACAAAAATGTTGCTTTAGCCTCAAATTTTTATTTTCACAAGGGTAACAGAAGAAAATGGACCATAAAATGTATTGTGCAATTTCTACTGAGTACACCAAAATCCCATATGTGGTGGAAAACCACTGTTTGGGCGCACTGCAGGGCTCGGAAAGGAAGGTGCGCGATTTGACTTTTGGAACGCAAAATTGTCTGGAATAGATAGCGGTCACTATGTTGAGTTTGCAGAGCCCCTGATGTGCCAAAGCAATCCATCCCCCCACAAGTGATGCCATTTTGGAAAATACAACCTTTAAGTAATTTATGTAGAGGTTTGGTAAGCACCTTGAATCCATAGGTGCTTTGTAGAATTTTATAACATTGAGCTATGAAAACAAAATCACATTTTTCCCACAAAAATGTTGCTTTAGCCCCAAATTGTTCATTTTCACATGGGAAATAGGAGAAAATACACCACACAATTTGGTGTGTAATTTCTCCTACGTATGCCAATACCCCATATGTGGTGGAAAACTACTATTTGGGAGTACAGCAGGGCTCTGAAGGGAAGGAGCACTATTCGATCACAGATTTGGCATTGACTACTGCAAGCGCCATGTTGCATTTGAGGAGCCACTATTGTAACAAAACAGCAGGAACCCCCGACATGTGACCCTATACACGTCTTCAACTAAGGGCACATACTCTCGTGGGAAATGGCGAGAGGTAGTTTTTACCAAAAATTAAGGCCAAAGACCCGGCTGCAAACTGGTGGCAAGTAGAATTTTGGAGAGGAGAAGGAGGAGGCAGCAAACCATTGATATATTGGGTTTTCAATGTGATATTATATGTAAGGGTTACTGTATTTTTGGAGTCTCCAAAACACTGGGCATAACAAATAGAGGATACCAGGTGGATGCGCCTGTGTGTGATGACCCCCCCCCCCCCCCCCCCGCTGTACTGAGCATACATTCAGACAGTAAACTTGCGGCAGGGGAGGCCAACACCTCCAAAATGTATTGTGCAAGCTCAGGTTATGTATTCAATTTTGCAATGTTGAAATTAAAGTGTGTATAGCCATCAGATAGCACTGAGATACATGTGGACATGTACTCTTCCACCATGTCTGCTAAACGCTGACTTCTGGAAATACACGTTGTAGCTGATAGTAATGGTTAATGGTGTGGAGGGCTGCACATGAATTGTTGCAAATTGCAGACATGATGACCCACCCTTCCGAAGGTGTGACCGTTGCAACCGCTGCGTTGGTCACTTCCTCCTCCTCCTCCTACACCGCCTTGTTCCAACCAGCCTCCAATGTCTGGTGGGAATTCCATAAGTACAGCGTTACACATCTTGGACTTACAGTTGCACATTTTTCGATCCCGCTTCAGTGGCGAAAGTAGCACTGCTATGTCGTCTTTGTAGTGTGGGTCCAGCAGTGTCATCACTCAGTAATCACCATTTGTCAGAATCCTTCCAACTTGAGGTTCGCTGCGCAGGCACAACAGCATGTATTGGCTCATGTGTGCCAGGCTTACCAAACTCAATGATGAGCTGTCCTCAGTCGCAGGTGTGTGGACTGGCTCCTTTGTATTCCCCCAGCCAAGTTGCAATGATGCCCTTGACCTAACTTCCCAACCACCCGGCTGGGCAGACGATTCATCCATCTCCTTCTCCGGAACTGTCCCTAGGCTAGAACGTTGGGGACATGGCAGTTGGGGACATGGGACAGGGCGCGTCCAGGTCACAGCAGGGAGCTGTCCTGTATTAAGTATAGAGTCGGAGTCCGACTATCAGAGTGAATGCACAGAGGCCTGCCATAAAGAAGGTGAGTAACTGTCGTTACTCACAGCAAATCCATGATGGCAGCCCCCAGTGCTTCAGTAACACTAGAAATAAATAAAAACTAAATAAACAGTGAATTTATTTTTGTATTAAAAATACTTGATTTCATAATCACTAGAATTAATACAAAAATAAAAAACGTGGCACCTTCCCTTTAAAGTAGTGACTTATGGATCACCGCTCATCAACTGCTTTCTTTTGTGTATTAACAGACTTTTAAAATTTTGCTATACTTCAAACCAAATAGCATCCAATGATCATAAAGATTAACTGCTTCTGGAGCTTCAACCTCTAGAAAAGGAAGGTTGTCCAAAATGTATGAAACTAAAGACAAACTGTTCCAGCTCTCCTTGTGATTGTTTACAGATTGCAACATCATTTTTACATGTACAGTGCATGCGACCGCTGCAGTCAATGATTGGATTAAAAGGCTCTGCCAGCGTAGATGACTTGAGCTGCTGAACCCAGAGATTGGCTGCAGTCAACATGTTCCCTGTTGTTGGCATATCACTACTGAATCCTGTTGACAGATAACACAACCAATATGAGTTATCAAACCTAGGGTTATTTTGTTTGGGAAAAAAGCTTTGGGGTGATCTTTTCACATTTGGAAAATATATGACTGATGAATGGGCAGTTAGGCCTTCAACAATGAGAAGGGGACATCCTCTAGAGGAAAAAAAGTTTTATTTTATTCAATCTTGTTTATTCTCATGAAATCTGAGGGGAATGAGATGTTTATTCTCTGAAAACCTCTTCACTTCTCGGCACTGTTATTGAAAATAATGCATTCAGTTTTTTTCTTACCAGGTGACTGTGCCTGGAGTTCAGAATCACATCAGATATATGCAGATTTTAAAGGAGATGACCATGGAATCGCACCATGTATTTATGAAGAGCATGCCACTCTCCCAGATATTCATCCAAGCCTCCACAATCAAAATCTATTATATGATCCTTTTCAACAGGTCTTATTTTGTGATTCATTAGAGACTGATAAGAAAAAAAAAAATAACCTAAAATATGGTGAATATCAAGGAGCTCAAACAGGTGACAATTTGTTTTCATGTTCAGAATGTGGGAAATGTTTTAAGCAGAAATCAGTTTTAGTTATACATGAGAGAAGTCACACAGGGGAGAGGCCATATTCATGCTTAGAATGTGGGAAATGTTATAGCATTAAATCAAGACTTGTTAGACATCAGAGAATTCACACAGGTGAGAAGCCATTTTCATGTTCAGAATGTGGGAAATGTTATAGCATTAAATCGAGACTTGTTAGACATCAAAGAATTCACACAGGAGACATGCCATTTTCATGTTCAGAATGTGGGAAATGTTTCTATGAGAAATCAAATCTTATTACACATCAGAGAAGTCACACAGGGGAAAAGCCATTTTCATGTTTAGACTGTGGGAAATGCTTTAATCGGAAATCAAATCTTGTTACACATCAAAGAAGTCACACAGGTGAGAAACCGTTTTCATGTTTAGAATGTGGGAAGAATTTTAATCGGAAATCAAATCTTGTTATGCATCAAAGAATTCACACAGGGGAGAAACCATTTTCATGTCCAGAATGTGAAAAATGTTTTACCCACAAATCACATCTTATTAAACATCAATTAAATCACACAGGGGATAAGCAATTTTCATATTTTGAATGTGAACATTTTTTAATTAGCAATCAGTTTTAGTTGCACGTCTGAGAATTCACAAATGGTAGAAGCTTTCTTCATGATCAGCTTGTGGGAAATGTTTTACAGATAAATGATGTCTTGTTAGACTTTAGAAAATTTACTCGAAGTCCTTTTCATATTAAGAGTTTGAGAAATCTGTCTTTAGCATTGAAGACACCACATTTGAATGTGGAAATCTCATTGATTTACATACAGCAGTTAGGCTGCTTTCACACATCAGTTTTTTGGCATCAGGAACGATCCGGCGAAAAAACTGATGCGACGGAACTGGCGAAAAAAAATGGATCAGTTGCATCAGTTTTTTCCATCAGTTCCTTCAGTTTTTTGACAGATCCGGTGTGATACTGAGCATGCTCAGTTCAAAAAAATGGATCCGGTGTCCGGATCCGTTTTTTGCCGCATTACGCCGGATCCGGCGTCCATAGGCTTCCATTATAAAACATGACATACGGCGCGATCCATTTTTTTGCCGGACACAAAAATGTTCACTTCAACGTTTCATCCGGCCGCCAGACAAGTAAATTTTGCTGGATCCACTAATGAAAGTCTATGGGGGAAAAATGGATCCGGCAGCAACAGACGCCGGATCTGTTTTTTCATGTTTTTGCCGGATTGTGCCTGATGGCAAAAAACTGATGTGTGAAAGCAGCCTTAGGTACTTACCTCCTTCCCCCTCCTTTCCAACACACCTTCTGAAGAGATCCAATTATAAATCAATAGTCCACACCTTTCACAGCAGGTCTGCTCATCAAGGATCTCTGCTTTTGTTCTATAAAAGCTGTTTTGCTGGTTCAAATGTCCTGTTATCTCTATGTGTAAATATAGTGATAACAGTGAAGCCTCCAGAACAAACCACTAAGGCTATGTGCGCACGTTGCGTACTAGTCCTGCAGAAATTTCTGCAGCGATCTGAAGAGCACATGTGCGCTTTAGATCGCTGCAGAAATGTCCATAGTGAGCGCCGATTCCATGCGCTCTGCCTGCAGCTCCTGCCATAGACAGAGCAGGAGCTGCCGGCAAAGCGCAGGAAAGAAGTGACTTGTCACTTCTTTTTACGCAGCGCTTCGGCAGTAGCCGAAGCGCTGCGCTCTTAAACGCCACGTGCGCACGGCCCCTGCACAAACTCCATAGACTGTGCAGGGGACGCAGGACGCATGCAGTTACGCTGCGCTACAAAGCGCAGCGTAACTGCATGTTTTTACGCAACGTGCGCACATAGCCTTAAGCTGGGTTTACACACTGCAACATCTCAAACGTCATCGCTGTAACGTCACCGGTTTTGTGACGCAATAGCGATGTTGTTTGCGATGTTGCAGTGTCTGAAACCTATCAGCGACCCGGCCCCTGCTGTGAAGTTGTAATCGTTACAAATCGTTCAGGACCATTCCTAGGTCCTTTGTTTCCCGCTGTGCAGCATGCATCGCTGGAAAGTTTCAGTGTGTGAAAGACTTTGCAGAGACTTTGTTAGCAACTTCCCTTTCAAAAGGCTGCTTATCAACATCCCCAACAACCAGCTAGGTCGCTCTGCAGGTCCGGATCGCTGTTGAGTTGTTGGCCAGGTTTGCCTGTTTGACAGCTCACCAGCGACTTAGCAGAGACTTAGGGAGGTCGCTGTTACATCACAAAACCGGTGACGTTACAGCGATGTCCTTTGCGATGTTGCAGTGTGTAAACCCAGTTTAAAGGCCCAGTCAACCAGCGATCCCGAAAACGATGCGACCTGATAGGGATCGCTGGTAAGTCGCTGGGAGGTCGCTGGTGAGATGTCACACAGTCAGACCTTACCAACGATGCAGGAACGATACAGGTCGCAGCTGCGCTGGCATGCCTGTGACTGAAAGCCGGCAGTTCCCAGGAGGAACCTAGGCAATTTTTTCCAAGGAAATATAAGAATATTAACTTGTAGATTAAACTTGTATCTTAACCCCTTAACGACCGCGGGCAGTAAAATTACGTCCTAGCGGTCATGACGTTACTGCCCGCGGTCTCCTGGCAGCAGCATGCTGCGATCGGCGCACATCTCAGTTGATTTTCATAGCTGAGATGTGTGCCTGATAGGCAAGAGCAGAATCGTTATCTGCTCGTGCCGTTTAACCCCTGAAATGGCGCTGTCAGTATGTGACAGCGCCATTATAAATGCGATCGCGGTAAAGTTTTACTTACTGCCCGATACCGGAAGTCACGTGACATGATCACATGACTTCCGATGGTTGTCATGGTAGCACAGGGTCATGTGATGACTCCTGTGCTAGACATGAACTACTTTCACTTACGCTTTCCACGGAGGCCAGGGAAGCAGAAAGTGCACATATCTGCTCTTTACAGCTGTGTAGCTGTGATCAGCAGATAGTGAAGAGCGATCGGATTGCTGATCGCAATAGCCCCCTAGGGGGACTAGTAAAATAAAAAAAAAAAGTAAAAAAAAAAGTTTTAAAAAATGAAAAAAAACAAAAAAACATAAAAGTTCAAATCACCCCCCTTTCGCCCCATTGAAAATTAAAGGGTTAAAAAAAATAAAAAATATACACACATTTGGTATCGCCGCATTCAGAAACGCCCGATCTATCAAAATATAAAATCAATTAATCTGATCAGTAAACGGCGTAGCGTCAAAAAAATTCCAAACGCCAAAATGACGTTTTTTTGTCGCCACAACTGTTGCGCAAAATGCAATAACAGGCGATCAAAACGTAGCATCTGCGCAAAAATGGTACCGTTAAAAACGTCAGCTCAAGTCGCAAAAAATAAGCCGTCAATGAGCCATAGATCCCGAAAAATGAGAACGCTACGGGTCACGGAATATGGCGTAAAATGTGCGCCACTTTTTTCAGACCAACTTCTGAATTTTTTTAACCCTTTATATAAAAGTAAACCTATACATGTTTGGTGTCTACGAACTCGCACTGACCTGAGGCATCACACCCACACATCAGTTTTACCATACAGTGAACACAGTGAATAAAATATCTTAAAAACAATAGTGCTATCGCACTTATTTTGCAACTTTTCTGCATTTGGAATTTTCTTGCCATTTTCCAGTACACTGTATGGTAAAACCTGTGGTTTCATTGAAAAGTACAGCTTGTTCCGCAAAAAATGAGCCCTCACATGACCATATTGACTGAAAAATAAAAAACTTACGTCTCAGAAAAAGAATGGCGAAAAAAAAAACGGAAAGCGAAAAATCGGCCGGTCGTGAAGGGGTTAAGGTTAATATCTGACGTGAGAGGTTCCCTTTAGGACAGTGATGACCATCCTTTTGAGCTCGGTGGGTAAAAATTCATAAAAAGTACCAAGCATAACTCGGGTGGTGTTTCACTTCTAGAAAAATCCATAATTTTGTGATATTTGTAGCTCTAGTAACAAAAAAATTATAATTTTAAAATATGTACTGTATTTATTAATAAAGCAAAAACAAATAATTATTTACCTTACTTGCTTGGTGACTTATTTGTTGCTGAATTTCATTAGCTAAATCTTCAATTGAAGGTTGATATTTCGTACACTACAAGCCCAAGAAAGCCCCCTCCCTCCTCCCAGCAATCATTATCTTTACTCCCCCTGCCTTCCCCCCAGTAGTCAATATCTCCTCCCCCAGCTGTCATCTCCTCTCCCCTCCCTCCTCCAGCAGTCATTATCTCTACCTCCAGGCAGTTATTATCTCCTTTCCCCC